>NC_036875.1:37106651-37203340 GCF_002910315.2 Salvelinus sp. IW2-2015 | reverse complement strand
GTGTTTGTGGTATTTGCGTGCTTTAACGCAATGGCATCCAGTTTGGATTCCAATTAGCTGTTATTCCCTTGTCTTAACAGTTTGACTTAGCTGTTATCCCTTGTACAGTGACTTAGTTACTTTAGTGACTGCTTATCCTTGTCTTAACAGTTGACTTAGCTGTTATCCCTTGTCTTAACAGTTGACTTAGCTGTTATCCTTGTCTCTTAACAGTTGACTTAGCTGTTATCCCTCTGTCAAAAGTTGACTTAGCTGTTACCCTTGTCTAGACAGTTGACTTAGCTGTTTCTCTGTCTAACAGTTGACTTTCTCTGTTATCGCCTTGTCCTAACAGTTGACTTATCTGTTATCCACCTTGTGCTCACCTTCGAACAGTTGAACTTAAGCTGTGTTAATCCCTTGGTCCTTTAAAGTTTGACTTATCTGTTATCCCCGCCTTGTCCTAACAGTTGACTTATCTGTTATCCCTTGTCCTAACAGTTGCTTGTAGCCTGTTAGTCTCCTTCTCTTAACAGTTGACCTAAGCTGTTATTCCTTGTCCTTACTGTTGACCTAGCTGTATCCCTTGTCTTAACAGTCTATGTTCCTTCTACATGTTAGTGCGTTCCTTTCTTAACAGTTGAGCTGTAGCTGTTATCCCCTTGGCTTAAACAGTTGACTTAGCTGTTATCCCTTGTCTACAAGTTGACTTACGAGCTGTTATGCCCCGGCCCCTGCTTGTCCTACGCGCAATCTTAATAAAAGTCAATAAATAGCTAACAGTTATGACCTTAGGTGTTATCCCGTCGCCTTGGTCCAAAGTTTGAAGCCAGATTTGTTTTCTTTGCAAGCAACTTATTCGCTAATGATGATGAAGTGAAGAAATTGYCCACTGTGACATTTGTCCCATTGCCGATGTAAGGTTCCAYAAGCCTCATCACCACATTCCCAACACTTGCTCACCTGCTGCCGATGTGGATATTTTCCCAGATTTTGAAAGCCATTCAGCATGTACAACTATGCATGTTCTCACTGTGTAGCCTACTCCAAGTAGGTCAGAGTAGACTGATAAGACTGCTTGGATTCAGTGGAGTGTTATAGGGTACATACCATTTACAGATTAGAATTAGAGTGTATCAATACAATATAATGGCCCGTCCTGTTCTTAATTCATAATTGGTACATTTTACATTTACATTTTAGTCATTTAGCAGACGCTCTTATCCAGAGCGACTTACAGTAGAGTGCATACATTTTATTACATTTTACATACTGAGACAAGGATATCCCTACCGGCCAAACCCTCCCTAACCCGGACGACGCTATGCCAATTGTGCGTCGCCCCACGGACCTCCCGGTTGCGGCCGGCTGCGACAGAGCCTGGGCGTGAACCCAGAGACTCTGGTGGCGCAGCTAGCACTGCGATGCAGTGCCCTAGACCACTGCGCCACCCGGGATTACAGACTTGAAGTCGGAAGTTTACATACACTTAGGTTGAAGTCATTAAAACTCGTTTTTCAACCACTCCACAAATTTCTTGTTAACAAACTATAGTTTTGGCAAGTCGGTTAGGACATGTGCATGACACAAGTAATTTTTCCAACAATTGTTTACAGACAGATTATTTCACTTCTAATTCACTTTATCACAATTCCAGTGGGTCAGAAGTTTACATACACTAAGTTGACTGTGCCTTTAAACAGCTTGGAAAATTCCAGACAATTATGTCATGGCTTTAGAAGCTTCTGATAGGCTAATTGACATCATTTGAGTCAATTGGAGGTGTACCTGTGGATGTATTTCAAGGCCTACCTTCAAACTCAGTGCCTCTTTGCTTGACATCATGGGGAAATCAAAAATCAGCCAAGACCTCAGGGAAAAAAATGTAGACCTCCACAAGTCTGGTTCATCCTTGGGAGCAATTTCCAAACGCCTGAAGGTACCACGTTCATCTGTACAACAATAGTACGCACATTTAAACACCATGGGACCACGCAGCCGTCATACCCGCTCAGGAAGGAGATGCATTCTGTCTCCTAGAGATGAACGTACTTTGGTGCGAAAGTGCAAATCAATCCCAGAACAACAGCAAAGGACCTGTGTGAAGATGCTGGAGGAAACAGGTACAAAAGAGTATCTATATCCACAGTAAAACAAGTCTATATCGACATAACCTGAAAGGCCGCTCAGCAAGGAAGAAGCACTGCTCCAAACCGCCATAAAAAAGGCTAGACTACAGTTTGCAACTGCACATGGGGACAAAGATCGTCCTTTTTAGAGAAATGTCCTCTGGTCTGATGAAACAAAAATAGAACTGTTTGGCCATAATGACCATTGTTATGTTTGGAGGAAAAGGGGAGTCTTGCAAGTTGAAGACCACCATCCCAACCTTGAGCACGAGGGTGGCAGCATTCTGTTGTGGGGGTGCTTTGCTGCAGGAGGGACTGGTGCACTTCACAAAATAGATGGCATCATGAGGTAGGAAAATATGTGGATATATTGAAGCAGCATCTCAAGACATCAGTCAGGAAGTTGAAGCTTGGTCGCAAATGGGTCTTCCAAATGGACAATGACCCCAAGCAAAGTCAAGGTATTGAAGTGGCCATCACAAAGCCCTGACTCAAAACTATAGAACATTTTGTGGGAGAATTGAAAAAGCGTGTGCAAGCAAGGAGGCCTACAAACCTGACTCAGTTACACCAGCTCTGTAAGGAGGAATGGGCCAAAATTCACCGAACTTATTGTGGGAAGCTTTGTGGAAGGCTACCTGAAATGTTTGACCCAAGTTAAAAATTTAAGACATGGCACAAATACTAATTGAGTGTATTTAAACTTCTGACTCACTGGGAATGTGATGAAAGAAATAAAAAGCTGAAATAATTCTCCTCTTAATATTATTCTGACATTTCACATTCTTAAAATAAAGTGGTGATCCTAACTGACCTAAGACAGGGAATTTTTACTAGGATTAAATGTGAGAAATGGTGAAAAACTGAGTTTAAATGTATTTTGCTAAGATGTATGTAAACTTCCGACTTAAACTGTACATAGTTATGCATCATTCCCATCATACTTAAATGATTGAATCTGTTATATGTGTAAAATCTATTTCGGTTCAGTTTTGAGGCAATTATCGAGGTGTTTATCAGCTGGGGCGCTACACTTTCACTGTAGGGAGAAGGAGCGTAGCAGGCCCTACCTGTAGGGAGAAGGAGCATAGCAGGCCCTACTGTCTGAAGAAGGAGGGAGCAGGCCCTACTGTCTGAAGAAGGAGAGGAGCAGGCCTACAGTCTGAAGAGGAAAGGAGCAGGCCCTACTGTAGGGAGAAGGAGCATAGCAGGCCCTACTGTCTGATGAAGGAGAGGAGCAGGCCCTACTGTCTGAAGAGGAGAGGAGCAGGCCCTACTGTCTGATGGAAGAGGAGCAGGCCCACTGTCTGAAGAAGGAGAGGAGCAGGCCTACTGTCTGAGAAGGAAAGGAGCAGGCCTTACTGTAGGGAGAAGGAGCATAGCAGGCCCTACTGTCTGATGAAGGAGAGGAGCAGGCCCTACTGTCTGATGAAAGGAGAGGAGCAGGCCTACTGTCTGATGAGGAGAGGAGCAGGCCTACTGTCTGAAGAAGGAGAGGAGCAGCCTTACTGTCTGACAAGGAGAGGAGCAGGCCAACTGTAGGGAGAAGAGCATAGCAGGCCTTACTGTCTGGAGAAGGAGAGGAGCAGGCCTACTGTCTGATGAAGGAGAGGAGCAGGCCTACTGTCTGATGAAGGAGAGGGAAGCAGGCCCTACTGTCTGAAGAAGGAGAGGAGCAGGCCCAACTGTAGGGAGAAGGAGCGTAGCAGGCTTTACTGTCTGGAGAAGGAGAGGAGCAGGCCCTACTGTCTGAAGAAGGAGAGGAGCAGGCCCTACTGTCTGAAGAAGGAGAGGAGCAGGCCCTACTGTCTGAAGAAGGAGAGGAGCAGGCCTTACTGTCGAGAGAACGAGAGGCAACAGGGGAAACCATTTAAATGACATGCCCTCCTTAAACTAGTTATAACTCCAGTTCTGTTTGTGATATTAAGATTCGGACAACGACAGTGTGTTATATAGACGTTTTTAAGAAAAGTCAAGGATGGAGGGGGGCATGACTTAAAAAATGTCAGAGAAATAAAATAATGAGCAGTGAAAATGACTGCTTTAGTGGTTCTAGTGTTAATGCTGCCTAGCCACCCCCATGTTGCAGCAGTGTCTTCATCTGCTGTTATCTACTGGACCATCTACAGCAGGGCTAGGCAACTAGATTCAGCCCCGGAACGATTTTTGTCGGAGCAGATGGTTGGGGGGCCAGAACATAATTATAATATTTTGTACACTGCAAATTGACCACAACTAAGCTCAAAAAGAGATTGTATTTGAAAATGACAATAATTTCATACCTTGATTACATTTTTTTTATTCGTGGGAATACAGATTTCCTAAATGAATCACATTTTTGGATGAATTCCAGGTGATTTGGTATTTTTACCAAAACCGACTTTGGTAAAACAAAGTCATAAAACAAAGCCAAACAAAATCACTTGCAGGCCGCCTTTTGCTGACTAGGGCTGGGAATTGCCAGGGACCTCCCRATACAATATTATCACGATACTTAGGTGCCGATTAGATATGTATTGTGATTATAAGCGTTCTATATCTATTGCGATTYGATACTGGGATTWTATTGCGTTTCGATGTTCCAAACATATTGCTCACCATGCGTCTGCTGCAGAGGGACAAGAAAGAGTCATGAGAAAATGAGTCTTGATCACTCATGGAAATAAAAGTGCTGAAAACTAATTTGCTCCCTATTTAAAAAGAAGATGGAGAACAAGCTATGAAGGAAAAATCCTGGAGTTTGGGTGCAGGTACAGCCAGCTAGCGCAAAAATTATATTGCGACATTGTCGAAATGATACGATATATAGTCAAAAATAATATAGCCCGAAATGGAAATCTATACATTTTTTCYCCCCATCACTATTGCCGACACCTGATCTCCAAGAAGCTGCTGTTATCTGCTGGACCATCTACAGCCAGCTGCCTGATATATATCAAGACTTTCCAGAGTCATGCTAGTATATATATATATATATATATATATATGCTACTGCACATTAAGTGCTTTTCATTCTACCCATTCTTCCCAAACAAGTCAAGGTATGCATTTACACTGTGGTACCATATATTACCATTTATCACACGGGGAGAGGAGAAGACGGGAGAGGGGGAGGAGAAGACGGGAGAGAGGAGGGGAAAGGGGGGGAGGAGAGGAGAAGGGGAGAGAAGGGAAGGAGAGAGGAGAATAGAAGAGGAGGAGTGGAGTGGAGAGGAGAAGAGGATATAGGGGGAGGGGTGCAGTTCATTATTCATCAGCCTTATAAAGGCACCTTTTGAGTAAGCATGTCCTTCAGCAGAGAGAGAGAGGGAGGGAGAGCGGGAAAGAGAGAGAATGAGGGAGCAAGGGAGGTAAAGAGAGAGGGAGAGATGGAGCGAGGGAGGCAGAGAGGGAGGGAGGGCGGGAAAGAGAGAGAATGAGGGAGCAAGGGAGGTAAAGAGAGAGGGAGAGATGGAGCGAGGGAGGCAGAGAGAGAGAGGGAGAGACAGAGAGACAAAGGGCACACAGCCTTTTAACCATCCTTAATGTCTCTCCTCACTGCCTACAGGTCATACAGCTTCACTACTACAACTCTTCCTTTCCCTCCACTACCAACGGCTCACTGAAATGACAGGCAGACAAATCAACACAAAGTGCACCTGTCTTGGCGTACTCTGCTTACTGTCACCTGGGTCCTTCTAAGTCCTTGGTCAGCTTTATTTCACAGGCACAGGTGTTACCGCTGCCTGGGATTTCATTTTCTACTCTTGTTTCTACTACATTCTGGACTCTCTGACATTCTCATGGGCTTGCTTTCTTCTGCAGGCTCTGGCTTTCACAGACATCTGTACTCACACACATCTGTACTCACACACATCTGTACTCACACACATGCATCACACACACTCACTCAAATAATTTTACATGTTACAGTAGCATTAGCTGCGTGTGTGTGTATGCGTGCATGTGAAGAAACAGTGTGTACTTGCTTGACGGTGTGTCAGGGGAGGGAAGGGACCAGAAGCGTAATCACACTCTGTAACAGCCATTGCTAAATTCTGAGGGAATTGTTGGCAGCCGCTGAAATGCTTCCCGTCATCTTGTCATTTTTACAGTGTCCTCAGGCTGAACACACTATAATATACACACAAAGCTGTGCTTGAAAACCTGCTGTTAGCAGGCGGGCTGCAGCGCCTCTCCTCACACACATACGCTTAACATACTGCCATTGTGACACACACCATTACTAGTTATGATTTGCCCCAGGAGTTTTGTTAGTCACTCCCTTCGCCCTATTGCGTCATCGGTCAGTGGTGTGTGAATGGTGGAAACAGGAATGAATTGGCTGGAGATTCAATAGGATTGTTTTGTAACAGGGTTTAGAGTCATAGACAGTGCTGGGAGAAAGAGAGAGCTTTCTCAGGCAGGGAAGGACAGGGCAGAGCAGGACAGCAGGACAGGGTAGAGCAGAGAGAGCAGGACGGGCAGAGCAGGGAAGCAGGGCAGAGCAGGCAGGCAGGGCAGGGCAGGAAGGAGCATGGCGAGTAGAGCAGGGCAGAGCAGGACAGGGCAGAGCAGGAAGGCAGAAGCCGGGAAGGACAGGGTAAGCAGGGACAGGCAGAGCAGGGAAGTACAGGGCAGAGCAGAGCAAGGGAAGAGCAGAGCAGGACAGCAGGACTGGGCAGAGCAGCAAGGACAGCAGAACAGGAGACAGCAGACAGGGCAGAGCAGGAAGGGCAGAGCAGAGCAGGAAGGACAGGGCACAGCAGGAAGGGAAGACGGGCAGAGCCAGGCAGAGCAGAACAGCAGGACAGGCAAGCAGAGCAGGCAGGGCAGGGCAGGGCAGGGCAGGGCAGGGCAGGGCAGGACAGGATAGCCTAATAGACTGTCAGATGTTGTCGTGACTTGAAAACGTGGCTGCAGGTGAGCAGGGGAACTCACAGTTGACTGGTTATTCCTTCCAGATGTTGCTTTGTAACAATGGCCCATTCTTGTTGTTGAGGTCCGTTGAAGACTCTCAGGACAGACCCATGGTGCCCCTGATCCTAGGTCAGGAGTGGTGTTCAAATATCCTCTGGCCATAGGTCATCAGCTCAGCTGTCATTTGTTTTGTCTCTCATGCTGGAAATGTTGTTTTCTTTACACCTCTTTCCTTAACTAGCACGCCTTTCATATTATGATAGAGGTAAGAGAAGTCTCTCTCATTCAGCAGTTGGTTACGATCTGTTCAGTTTCTGCATCTCTTGTGAATATGATTTATCATATCCCTCAAGCTTGAGACTCCCACCACCTCAGATGCACCATTCATGTCTATTTGAGTTTGAAACTGCTCACTGTTATTTTCATTTTTTGATGTGCACGGATATACGCTAAATCCACTGTCCTGTTTGGGATTCAGCAGYAGGAGGGAAGTGCATGGACCGTTGCCTTATTGGTTGGAATGCAAGAGTCTGAGCATGCTATGAATGCAGCCAAAGAACATGATGGTGAAATGATCGATATGGTGTCTTATATCAATGTGGGGTGGGAGAATGGTGGCTAACCACACACAYACACTCACACCAACAGTTATAGGCTACTTAAATATAATAACCATTTTGAACAGAAGCAACCCACCGCCTGCTGGTTTGCAGTATAGCTAAGTCAGTACAAGGATAACCGTTCTCAGTAGCTTGCAAACATCAATATTGATTCTCCTGTTGAAGACAAAAGAATGTGTCACACAGATGATAAATGTTAGGCCTCTCAGCTCGGTCCTAGCCTACAGGGACAGCTGGACCATAAAAATGACATTGTTTTCATTTTTACGAGTGCCTGTGCTATGATTGATCACTTGAGAGAATGGCAACGTAAACATGACCTTGAACACTGTGAAGACAGCTAGAGGTGCAGGGTGTGGCTGCGGTTAGGTCTGGACTGCAGGCTTTAGGCCCAGGCTATATATCCTGCCCTATATGCTGCCCTCTTTCACTTGGTTTCCCTCTTCACTCATTCCCACTCCCTCCTTCCTGTTCCTCCTTTGCCGTCATTAATCAGTCTATTCTTTCTTCCCTTCCTGTTGTGGCTGTACGCATGCAGGCCATTATGTGTACAACCTATGGGGAAAGATAAACATTTTCTGACATTAAAGAGGCTACCTTCCCTGCTATTCAACTAAACCATTAGAGGACCAATAGTGGCCCTCATTGAAGCAGGCAAGCAGCCAGGAAACGCAAACTTGTAGTGTATTTGAGTTTTAAAAACGCTTCAAAAGTTTGTAATTTCCGCTTTTGAAATTTCAGACTTGATTTGTCGTAAAGAAAAATGTATCAACCCCTACAAAAATGTCCATGAATTATAATCCAAATAATAATTCACATTCCCTGTTGCTGCAGAAATATTTTCCTGCCGTAGCAAATTGGTTTAAATGAAGATCCGACATCTGTATAGACCTGTAACAGTCTGTAGACACAGAATGGCCATGCTCCGTCAGCACGGCGACCAGAACACCTCTTAATCAGTCTGTCATCATCATCATCATCATCCTTCCTTTGTAGTTCTCTTCCTTGATGGTATCGAGGCAAAGGTCTGTTTTTATTACTGTCTGGAGCTATGATGGACATGATGGATGTGCCCATAAAACATGATCTATAGTTAGAGCAGAGCATATGCCTTTACATGGCTCCAGTGCAGATCAGAGCCGTACCTACAGTACCAATCAAAAGTTTGGACACACCTACTCATTCAAGGGTTTTTCTTTATTTTTACTATTTTCTACATTGTAGAATAATAGTGACRACATCATAACTATTAAATAACACAAAAAGGGAATCATGTAGTAACCAAAAAAGTTTTAAACAAATCACAATATATTTTAGATTTGAGATTCTTCAAAGTAGCCACCCTTTGCCTTGATGACAGCTTTGCACACTCTDGGCATTCTCTCAACGTGCTTCACCCTGAATGCTTTTCATACAGTCTTGAAGGAGTTCCCACATATGCTGAGCACTTGTTGGCTGCTTTTCCTTCACTCTGCGGTCCAACTAACTATCTCAATTGGGTTGAGGTCGGGTGATTGTAGAGGCCAGGTCATCTGATGCAGCACTCCATCACTCTCCTAACTTGGTCAAATAGCCCTTACACAGCCTGAAGGTGTGTTGGCTTATTGTCCAGTTGAAAACAAATGATAGTCACACGAAGTGAAAACCAGATGGGATGGCGTATCACTGCAGAATGCTGTGCTAGCCATGCTGGTTAAGTGTGCCTTGAATTCTAAATAAATCGTAAACAAATAAATCATGTCACCAGCAAAGCAGCATCACACCTCCTCCTCCATGCTTCACGGTGGGAACCACACATATGCAGAGATCATCTGTTCACCAACTCTGCGTCTCACAAAGACACGGTGGTTGGAACCAAAAATCTCAAATTTGGTCTCAACAGACCAAATGGCAGATTTCCRCCGGTCTAATGGCCATTGTTCGTGTTTCTTGGAACAAGCAAGTCTCTTCTTCTTATTGGTGTCCTTTAGTAGTGGTGTCTTTGCAGCAATTCGACCATGAAGGCCTGATACACACAGTCTCTGAACAGTTGATGTTGAGATGTGTCTGTTACTTGAACTCTGTGAAGCATTTATTTGGACTGCAATTTCTGAGGCTGGTAACTCTAATGAACGTATCCTCTGCAGCAGAGGTAACTCTGGGTCTTTCTTTCCTGTGGCGGTCATCATGAGAGCCAGTTTCATCAAAGCGCTTGATGGTTCTTGCGACTGCACTTGAAGAAACTTTAAAAGTTCTTGAAATGTTCTGTATTGACTGACCTTCAGGTCTTAAGTAATGATGGACTGCCATTTCTCTTTGCTTATTTSAACTGTTCTTGCCATAATATGGACTTGGTCTTTTACCAAATAGGGCTATCTTCTGTATACCACCCATACATTGTCACAACACAACTGGTTGGCTCAAACGCATTAAGGAGGAAAGAAATTCCACAAATTAACTTTTAACAAGGCACACCTGTTAATTAAAATGCATTCCAGGTGTCTACCTCATGAAGCTGGTTGAGAGAATGCCAAGAGTGTGCAAAGCTGTCATCAAGGCAAAGGGTGGCTACTTTGAAGAATCTATMAAATAATTTTTGATTTGTTTAAAAAAAAATTGGGTTACTACATGATTCCATATGTGTTATTTAATAGTTATGATGGCGTCACTATTATTTTACAATGTACAAATAGTAAAAATAAAGAACAAACATTTGAATGAGTAGGTGTGTCCAAACTTTTGACTGGTACTGTATATAATGGCTCAGAGTAGGCAATGTAAACTCCTAGTTACAGACCAGGAACTCTAGTCCCATTGCTTTACCTCAAGTTAAACAATCAATCCACCTATTTCAAAGGGGTTATTGTAGCACCTGGACTTGTATATCCTTTTAACACTACTGGGCCAAGCCGAGCCGGAAAGAACAGAATGGTTCTGGTTGGCCCTATAGTGTAAATCGTGTATAGATATCCTTCCAGACCAGGTGTGCTGCAGCAGTCAGTCAGTCCCTCCATGCTCCTCTATGGTAAGTAGGTCAGGCCTCATCCAGTAGTCCAGAGAGGAGACAGGGGTTTGTGATTTAAGTTTAACATGCTCATMACTTCCCTAGCCCCCATAAGCCCCTTCTGTCAAAGCTTCATAGYACCCAGCCCAGCAGCTGGTTAAAAGTTTCTCTTTTCCCCCTAGCCCAACCATTGGCCCTGCAACATGGAAGCCATTTTGGATCCTACTTCAATGTACTGCAGTCCCATTTAATGCTTGGTCTCTGTGTAACAAACAGTGAGTTTGATGTGTGTTTCTCTCTCTTCTCCTCTGCAGGACCCGGGGCCAATGCCTCCCTCCCCCATCCTGGGACAGAAGCCACTGCAGTTAATTGAGATCAAAGCCAGGGGGCGCTTCGGCTGCGTGTGGAAGGCTCAGTTGCTCAACGATTACGTGGCTGTCAAAATATTCCCCATTCAGGTACAGTAATGTAACCACTAACTACCACTAGTAGCAGGACAGAGGGGTGTGTGGAGGCTTTCCCTGCTTCTTTGGAAGGGAGAAGAGAGCGTCATCAGTCTTAAAGCTCCAGGCCCTAGGTAATCCTCCTGGGCTGACCAGCCCCCTACTTTAGAGGCCAATCACTAAGCCCACAGTGGCCTTGATTGACCACTGAGCACCAACTGACATGACAGAACATACATTATTATACTATTTTTAAATAACAATTATTTTTTTTGTTTTTTTGTTTTCATGTCTAATAGGAATCCAAAACCCATTCTCAGTTGATATTGTACATCWTGAATAGTTTTCTGTGTGTTTGGCGTCCTCAGGACAAGCAGTCATGGCAGAACGAGTATGAGATCTACAACCTGAGCGGGATGAGGCATGAGAACCTGCTCCACTTCCTGGGAGCAGAGAAGAGGGGTAACAACATGGACATAGAGCTGTGGCTGATCACAGCCTACCACGAGAAGGTACAGCCCCCCCTGCTGGTCAGAGGATCACAGCACAAACAAAGCAWATTAAATCACAACTCATTCAACGTTGTCATGCTAGAATAAAAAAATKATCCCAAGACATCAACCGTCTTTGTGAAAATGCAAGTCTATGTAGCAACACTGGTCCAGTATTTATTAACAAGACAATCTTAGATAGAGCTGTTTCTTCCTATTGTTCAGAAAACACTAGAATGGTCTTTATCTGTGTTGAATATATCTGCCCTCTAGTGGTTAGAGGTAGAACAATCAGCTGGCATTATGTCAGATGGTATGGTGGCATGTTGACTTCAAGGTGAGCCACATTTGCTAGGTGCTGTTATATTAACTGGTTGTCTGCCTCTGCCTCCATTTCCAGGGATCGTTGACAGACTATCTGAAGGCCAACGTGTTGTCGTGGAGCGAGCTGTGCCACATAGCTCAGACCACGGCTCGAGGCCTGGCCTACCTCCATGAAGACATCCCTGGTCTGAAGGACGGACACAAGCCAGCCGTCGCCCACAGGTCAGCTCCCTGCTCTCCCATCCTCCCTGGTCACCTATCTCTATGTTTGTGTTCCTCTATCATTACACTGCCATTAAAGACCTATTCTACGATGTTCTTTTCAATCCACTGCCTTCTTTCACTTACCCCCCCCAAAAAATMAATTTCTGCTTCCAGAAAGTATACAACATTCATCCTGTTAAATGATGGGTATCTTTCCTCTCCCACGCTGTCTGTTGTCTCATTGGTGTGTTTCTGTTCTGCTGTGATCCACAGGGACATCAAGAGCAAGAATATCCTTCTAAAGTCTAACCTGACGGCCTGCATCGCTGACTTTGGCCTGGCCCAGAGGTTTGAGGCTGGGAAATCCGCTGGRGACACGCATGGACAGGTGAGTGATGGGAGGAATGGTTGTGGAAGGTGTAGTCCAGACTCCATGATGTTCTAAATGACTGTAAAAATGTCAGCRTACCTCGACGTTCATATTAYAAAGAAAAAAACATCTAGATTGTTMATCTGTTCAGCACAAGCGGAACTCTGTATTCCCTGATGTCAGATTGACACAATTGCATGTAAATTGTCCAAAACAGGCAGGACCACCGATTGAGACTGACCTCTAACCTGTGTGTGTGTGCGTCTGTTCATTCCAGGTGGGCACCCGGAGGTACATGGCCCCTGAGGTRCTGGAGGGGGCCATCAACTTCCAGCGGGACTCGTTCCTGAGGATAGACATGTATGCYCTGGGACTGGTGCTGTGGGAGCTGGCCGCACGCTGCAAGGCTGCTGATGGTAAGAACACACTCCCTGGAAGGACCATAGAGTAGGAGTGGCCCACGCAGAGTAGGGTGTGGCCCACGCAGAGTAGGGTGTGGCCCACGCAGAGTAGGGTGTGGCCCACGCAGAGTAGGGTGTGGCCCACGCAGAGTAGGATGGCCCACGCAGAGTAGGTAGTGGCCCACGCAGAGTAGGTAGTGGCCCACGCAGAGTAGGTAGTGGCCCACGCAGAGTAGGTAGTGGCCCACGCAGAGTAGGTAGTGGCCCACGCAGAGTAGGTAGTGGCCCACGCAGAGTAGGTGTTGGCCCACGCAGAGTAGGTAGTGGCCCACCGCAGAGTAGGGTGTGGCCCACGCAGAGTAGGGTGTGGCCCACGCAGAGTAGGGTGTGGCCCACGCAGAGTAGGGTGTGGCCCACGCAGAGTAGGAGTGGCCAACTCTCTTCCTGTCTTCCTAGCATACTCTCTGGAGAGCTACCCTACTGCAGGATTTTGTTCCAGCTTTACTCTGAACTTTGATTAGCGAAATCAGGTGTAGGGCTGGAGCAGAAGCCAGCATACACAGTATCTCTCCAGGAGGGGGTGTCCTTTCCTGCACTACCATAGTCCTGGTGTCTAACCAGGGAATTCTGTCTGKATTCTGTCTGTCTGGTTCCATGGAGCCGTATTGACCTGGCCTAACCCGGGTTGYTGTGCCCTGCATGACCTCTGGTTATCACTGGAGGTCAACCCTGGGTTAGAGCCTGGTCAGAGCAACTCACCGCCAGGCCCCAGAGGGAGACCTCCACTGGTTAAGAGTTGTTAGACAACACAAAGCATCAGCTCTGAATACCTTAGGGGAAAAACTCAGAGATCACTGATTGTGTTTAGACCACTGTTTTATTTTATTTTATTAGCTGAAAGTAATGACTGGTATATTGATTGCATTTTGTGAATGTTTTTTCTTTGTTGGAATGGATCACTGTGGTGTTGAGGTAACAGTCTGCTGTGTGTTATTTCAGGCCCAGTGGATGAGTACATGCTGCCGTTTGAGGAGGAGATTGGCCAGCACCCATCGTTGGAGGACATGCAGGATGTTGTAGTTCACAAAAAGCTGAGGCCCACGCTCAGGGAGTGCTGGCAGAAACACACTGTGAGTATTACAGCATGTATCTTAACCAATCAACCATAGTGACCTGACTGAAGGGCTAGTACCGTGACTACCACAAACTACAAACGACCAAAACCCATTGTCATGCAACAGTAAGGAGATGGAGGACAGTGCCTTCAGAAAGTATTCACACCCCTTTGTTGTGTTACAAAGTGGGATTAAAATGGATTTAATTGTAAAAAAAAAAGAAAAGAAAAAAAAGAAGTTTATTGTCAACCATCTACACAGTACTCTGTCAAAGTGGAAGAAAAATTCTAACATTTGTCAAAGATTTATGAATAATAAAACACTAATATACACTACCGTTCAAAAGTTTGGGGTCACTTAAAAATGTCCTTGTTTTTGAAAGAAAAGCACATTTTGTTGTCCATTAAAATAACATCAAATTGATCAGAAATACAGTGTAGACATTGTTAAAGTTGTAAATGACTATTGTAGCTAGAAACAGTTGATTAGAAAATCCTTTTGCAATTATGTTAGCACAGCTGAAAACTGTTGTGCTGATTAAAAATAACTTTAGACTAGTTGAATATCTGGAGCATCAGCATTTGTGGGTCCAATTACAGGCTCAAAATGGCCAGAAACAAAGAACTTTCTCCTGAAACTCATTTGTCTATTCTTGTTCTGAGAAATGAAGGCTATTCATGCAAGAAATTGCCAAGAACCTGAAAGATCTCGTACAACGATGTGTAATACTCCCTTCACAGAACAACGCAAACTGCTCTAACCAGAATAGAAAGAGTGGGAGGCCCCGGTGCACAACTGAGCAAGAGGACAAGTACATTAGAGTGTCTAGTTTGACAAACAGATGCCTCACAAGTCCTCAACTGGCAGCTTCATTAAATAGTACCCACAAAACACCAGTCTCAACATCAACAGTGAAGGGGCGACTCCGAGATGCTGGCCTTCTAGGCAGAGTTCCTCTGTCCAGTGTCTGTGTTTCTTTGCCCATCTTAATATTTTATTTTTATTGGCCAGTCTGAGAATATGGCTTTTTCTTTTCAACTCTGCCTAGAAGGCCAGCATCCTGGAGTCGCCTCTTCACTGTTGACGTTGAGACTGGTGTTTTGCRGGCCTCWTGGTGAAATCCCTGAGCGGTTTTCTTCCCCTCCGGTAACTGAGTTAGGAAGGACACCTGTATCTTTGTAGTGACTGGGTGTATTGATACACCATCCAAAGTGTAAGTAATAACTTCACCATGCTCAAAGGGATATTCAGTGTCTGCATTTTTATTTTTACCCATCTACCAATAGGTGCCCTTTGCGAGGAATTGAAAAACCTCTTTGGTCTTTGTGGTTGAATCTGTGTTTAAGATTCACTGCTCGACTGAGGAACCTTACAGATAATTGTTTGTGTGGGGTACAGAGATGAGAGAGTCATTCAAAAATCATGTTAAACACTGTTATTGCACACAGAGTGAGTCCATGCAACTTATTATGTGATTTGTTAAGCACATTTTTACCATGACCCAGGGCACTGCTTACCTCATCTGTTTATGTCTTGACTACGGTTAGCTAAGACGGTTTGTCTGAATTGCTACTGTCTGCAGACCATCCTAACGCGAGCCCAACGCAGACACTTATTGATCGTACAATGATATCTTTCTACGATTCTTTTCCCTCCCTCCAGTCTAGAAGATAGTGGCCATTTCTGTCCGAAATGTCTGCTGAGTGGCCTCCTCCTCACAGTTTCTCAGTGTCTCCTACCACATCTGTTTCCTCTCTTGTGGATCTGTAACAGTAGATTAGTTAACTTAATGGTGTCTGGTCTCTCTATGTCCACCATGACGCACCATGGGCCTCGCTCGATGTGTGTCATTGTGCCCTTGTGTCGCCGAGGGTAACCGTGTGTGTGTGTTCTGTCCCTCCCAGGGTCTGACCATGCTGTGTGAGACCATCGAGGAGTGCTGGGACCACGAGGCGGAGGCGCGCCTGTCGGCAGGGTGCGTGGAGGAGCGCATGGTGCAGATGCAGCGCCTCAACAACGTCACCGCACCCGAGGAGATCGTCACAGTTGTCACCATGGTGACCAACGTGGACTACCCCCCCAAAGAATCCAGCCTATGACTAGGCGTATGAACAGGAGA
The DNA here is from genome assembly GCF_002910315.2 of Salvelinus sp. IW2-2015. Lineage (NCBI taxonomy): Eukaryota > Metazoa > Chordata > Actinopteri > Salmoniformes > Salmonidae > Salvelinus > Salvelinus sp. IW2-2015. The sequence continues at coordinate 37,187,263 of NC_036875.1, read as the reverse complement.
ACAGATCCCAAAGAGACTCGCCTCCCTAAGCAGAAGGTCAGGACTCTTTCCAACGTTCGTCGCTAACTCTGGGATTATACCCAAARTGGCGCCAAAATCATTTAGTGGACCTGGGTTCATGGAGAATGATCCAGTTTTAAACTGGTTCCTATTGCATTTAGCTACATGTGTACCTAAAGACTTGCTCATGCCCAGGTCCTTTAAAATGGGAGGGCATGATGGGGGGTGRGGAGGGGGGACAATCAATCATCTAGACCCCTCAATGAACAAATATTTTTGTCCAGCACCTTGACAATKGACAAAGTCATTTTAAAGTTGACCTTTTGGTTGATATTACCATTTTTTTGTAAAATAAAGGAAAATGTACTTCCTGGACTGACTTCAGTTTTTTTTCTAAGAAAAGGCGGAACAGGAGAGAAGAAGAATCGAGACACACAGTTAACTTCATTTCAGTATAAAAAAAAAAGGGCGACTTGGTTTTTAAACACATTTGCTGTTTGTGTTTCTCAGAATGACTACTGTAATGCCAATAAGAAACAGCTTCTGAATGTCTGTGTTTCGCTGCTGTACAGAGAGAGAGAGCGAGAGAACAGCGTAATCAAGGTTATTTATCCAGACCTGCCTCACAGCATTTCTATACAAATAACCATCAACCTCTTGAGTCTCTCAACAAGGTATACCTCAGTTGTACATCCTACAAATAAGTATGTTTTCCTTTGTAACACTAAAACCACTACAGGACATTGACATTCAGATGACATGTTTGGTATTGAAGCTTTTTCAAATGATGGAGTATGCCAACAAAATGGCCATTCACAAACAAGTGTTTCTGCCTTCTTCATTTCTGTTTGTGTATTTTTTTGTGTATTTTCTATGTTGCCCCTGCTATTCAAATGTGACTGTGAGCATTGTTGTTTTTACCAAAATGTTTTTAACTTTTTAAACATCCCTGAAAATATGAAAATATTTGAGGAAAAATATTCTTTTAAAGCACTTCCCTTTTTAGGTTTGCGGTGTCCACATAATATTAAACACGCATGCCTTTTTTTGTTTTGTTTTTGAGCTGGTGTTTTGTTTTTGAGCTGGTGTCGGTTGTTTGAAAACCCCTTTTGATTTTAAACTCAAATGTCTACAATCCACTGTAACTGTATTGCTCATTCTCCCTGCCATGTTTGTGGTGTTTTCTGTTCGTAGTCTACTATTTTCACCGTATTTCAATACGTCTCAGGAAGCATACATTACTATACGACCACCCCCCCCCTGCTTTTAGGCTCTGACTCATTCTCGTGCCATTATTTTGGATAACTTAGTCGAGGGGTGCATATATGAGGTMTTTACGGCTTCTGTGGTTTTCAGGTAGATGTCCATTTAGACGGGTTATTCAGATCTTGTCAGGTGTTCTACATTGCTAATGTAGCCATCATGATAAAAATCGATACGTGTTCCCCCTCAATCTTGTATTCTCCATCACTAACAGCATGTCCACCACTTTGGCTAYGTGCTACTGTAGACAACACATAACAGATTCAAATGGCCAATTGTAGCTTTCAGATTCTAACCAGAAATATGTTCTATTAGTAGTTTTATTGTAGTAAAACACTGGTGACTCAATTCTGTGCTTCTCTCCATCAGACAGATTTTGTTATATCCTACCACATAAAGAGAGACGTTCAGGGATATAATAACACCATGCTTTTGCTGTTTTAACTGTATGCAATCAAAGTTGGAACTGACAGTTGCTTTTTTGCCATGGCACCAACTTACTTTCACTCTATGTAGCTTTTGTATTTAAATCAATGTAATCATCTGTTTGTGTTTATTCTCTGACTTAAAACCAGTACATCCTCTCTGGCAAGAACTGTATGCCAACTCAATAGTGCAACAACATGTAAGTTATGGATTTAAAGCAGTCACGTGATCTGTAGGACTAACACCGTGTAGCTCAGGGTTTCTTATTCTCTGACTGATTGACATCTATGCTACTCTTGCTATTCCTCTCTAACCAGAGCCACTCTGATTCAGGAGTATAGACATGGGGAACCAACAGAAGAGCTATCTTCAAAAACAGGGGGAGGCAGATTTGCAACTGCTGCCATTTTGATATTGTACACTTTGTGTTTGTATTATCTTTAGCACTGACGCTAAAGAGGAAAGTCAAATCCAATCTGTTTGCATCCATATTTTGTTCCACAATATCTTTTTAGGAACACTACTGCTGTGCAGATACTCTATCTCCCTAAACAGATACTCCCCCTCYGGCCTCAGAAGGTTTCTAGGTTTCGTTCATGTCAAACAAGCTACTTCTATGACACCGTCAGGTTCTTAAGGAGGCACACATTGCATGTCGCCTACATTGTAGTATACCCCTTAACATAAGCCAAACCCCTCTATGACAGCAGATGACTGGATGGGAAATGCACAGTATGTACATATGAATGTTGTTTTAGATAGTGATTTTAGCATGAGGTTGTTTTTATGGTCTCAAGGTGAAAAAGAAAACAATCTTTATCATGTTAATAATATTCCAAAAAAGAATTTAATGTTCATTTTATATGTAATTGTATTGTAAAAAAAAAAATATGGTTTTATTAATTTATGTCAAGGCCCAGACAATGCTCACTTCTCTTTCAAAGGAAAAAGTATTGTTATTATATAGGCTAGCAAAGACTCCCTGAATTGGCTCATTCATTACCTCAGACCAATCAGACAGACATYCTAGCTGTCAACTCAACTTTCCCACAACATTGATCAGTGTTGAAGGCAGATTGTATGGTGTGACCATAGACTTGTGTAGTTAACAGTGCTGTGGGAATATGAGATTTGACAAGCTATGGAGTTTTTCATTTAACATTTTCTATGTTATGGTGACGCATTATTTTCGTCATCACAATAGAATTGGTGTCACTGTAACTGAGGTTTGTGTTACCTGCCGATTTTCTCACCCGTAGTCATAAATGGCCATCCTGCTATCGAAATAAACATGACATCTTTTCCTTTGTTTTGCAAGTATTTAACAAAACCGTTTCAGGGCTTGGTTGGAAGTGATAGTTAAAAATTGTACAGAAGACATTTTATGCCATTTCTCCCCCTAAAATAAAGTATAGTGACTGCTCTGAACAATGTGTACGGTCTGTTTATAATCTCTCTACCGCAGGGTTGGAGTCAGTTCTGAGCATGAAAAACACAGGTGCACTGTCCTGGGAGCAATGAAAAATATGCAACAACATTCATCCAATGTTTATCCACCACCTGTGCAAAGCCATGAATATGCGTATGGCTTTGAATGAATGTCACAACTGTGCTGCTGATTTAGGATATAGATTTTGAGAATTGGACCGATTTCATGCAGTCCCTCATCTATCYGGCTGGCAGAATCTCTGATGCAGTGCTGAAGTACAGTAAATCAAATCTAATTTTATTGGTCACATACACATGGTTAGCAGATGTTAATGCGAGTGTAGCGAAATGCTTGTGCTTCTAGTTCCGACAGTGCAGTAATATCTAACAAGTAATCTAACAAATTCACAACAACTAACCTTTTACACACAAGTGTAAAGGAATGAATAAGAATATGTACATATAAATATATGGATGGGCGATGGCCGTGCAGCATAGGCAAGATGCAGTAGATGGTAAGGAATACACTATTTACAGTTGAAGTCGGAAGTTTACATAGACTTAGGTTGGAGTCATTAAAATCGTTTTTTCAACCACTCCACAAATTTCTTGTTAACAAACTATAGTTTTGGCAAGTCGTTAGGACATCTACTTTGTGCATGACACAAGTAATTGTTCCAACATTGTTTACAGACAGATTATTTCACTTATAACTCACTGTATCACAATTCCAGTGGTTCAGAAGTTTACATACACAAGTTGACTGTGCTTTAAACAGCTTGGAAAATTCCCAGAAAATTATGTCATGGCTTTAGAAGCTCTGATAGGCTAATTGACATCATTTGAGTCAATTGGAGGTGTACCTGTGGATGTATTCAAGGCCTACCTTCAAACTCAGTCCTCTTTGCTTGACATCATGGGAAATCAAAAGAAATCAGCCAAGACCTCAGAAAATTGTAGACTCCACAAGTCTGGTTCATCCTTGGGAGCAATTTCCAAACACCTGAACGTACCACTTTCATCTGTACAAACAATAGTACGCAATTTTAAACACCATGGGACCATGCAGTCGTCATACCGCTCAAGAAGAGATGCACGTACTTTGGTGGAGAAAGTGCAAATCATTCCCAGAACAACAGCAAAGGACCTTGTGAAGATGCTGGAGGAAACAGGTACAATATTATCTATATCCACAGTAAAACAAATCCTATATTGACATAACCTGAAAGGCTACTCCGTAAGGAAGAGCCACTGCTCCAAAACCGCTATAAAAAAGCCAGACTACGGTATGCAACGCACATGGGGACAAAGATCGTACTTTTTGGAGAAATGTCCTCTGGTCTGATGAAACAAAAATAGAACTGTTTGGCCATAATGACCATTGTTATGTTTGGAGGAAAAGGGGAGGCTTGCAAGCCGAAGAACACCATCCAACCGTGAAGCACGGGGGTGGCAGCATCATGTTGTGGGGGTGCTTTGCTGCAGGAGGGACTGTGGCACTTCACAAAATAGATGGCATCATGAGGCAAGAAATTATGTGGATATATTGAAGCAAAATCTCAAGTCATCAGTCAGGAAGTTAAAGCTTTTTCGCAAATGGGTCTTCCAAATGGACAATGACCCCAAGCATACTTCCAAAGTTGTGGCAAAATGGCTTAGGACAACAAAGTCAAGGTATTGGAGTGGCCATCACAAAGCCCTGACCTCAATCCTTAGAAAATTTGTGGGCAGAACTGAAAAAGGTGTGGAGCAAGGAGCCTACAAACTGCCTCAGTTACACCAGCTCTGTCAGGAGGAATGGGCCAAAATTCACCCAACTTATTGTGGGAAGCTTGTGGAAGGCTACCTGAAACGTTTGAACCAAGTTAAACAATTTAAAGGCAATGCTACCAAATACTAATTGAGTGTATGTAAACTTCTGACCCACTGGGTATGTGATGAAAGAAATAAAAGCTGAAATAAATCATTCTCTCTACTATTATTCTGACATTTCACATTCTTCAAATAAAGTGGTGATCCTAACTGACCTAAGACAGGGAATTTTTACTAGGATTAAATGTCAGGAATTGTGAAACTGAGTTTAAATGTATTTGGCTAAGGTGTATGTAAACTTCCGACTTCAACTGTACATATGAGATGAGTAATGTAGGATATGTAGACATTATTAAGGTGGCGTTATTTAAAGTGACTAGTGATACCTTTTATTAAATGTWTTGAAGTTGCCAGAGATTTGAGTCTAAATTGGAAGCAGCCACTCTTTGTAAGTGATGGCTGTTTAACAGTCCGATGGCCTTGAGATAGAAGCTGTTTTTCAGTCTCTCGGTCCCAGCTTTGATGCACCTGTCCTGACCTTACCGTCTGGATGATAGCGGGGTGAACAGGCAGTGGCTCGGGAAGTTGTTGTCCTTGATGAGCTTTTTGAGTGTTTTAGGTGACAAGACAAATTTCTTCAGCCTCCTGAGGTTAAAGAGGCGCTGTTGTGCCTTCTTCACCACTCTGTCTGTGTGTTTGGACCATTTCAATTTGGCCGTGATGTGTACGCTGAAKAACTTAACTTTCCACCTTTTCCACTACTGTCCCRTCGATGTGGATGGGGGGGATGCACCCTCTGCTGTTTCCTGAAGTCCACGATCATCTCCTTTGTTTTGTTGACGTTGAGTGAGAGGTTATTTTTCTGACACCACACTCCGTGGGCCCTCACCTCCTCCCTGTAGGCCATCTCGTCATTGTTGGTAATCAAGCCTACCACTGTAGTGTCGTCTGCAAACTTGATGATTGAGTTGGAGGTGTGCATGGCCACGCAGTCATGGCTGAACAGGGAGTACAGGAGAGGTCTGAGAATGCACCCTTGTGGGGCCCCAGTGTTGAGGACCAGCGGGGTGGAGATGTTTTCTACCCTCACCACCTGGGGGCGGCCCGTCAGAAAATCCAGAACCCAGTTGCACAGGGCGGGGTCGAGACCCAAGGTCTCCAGCTTAATGATGAGTTTGGAGGGTACTATGGTGTTAAATGCTGAGCTGTAGTCAATGAACAGCAATCTTACATAGGTATTCCTCTTGTCCAGATGGGATAGGACAGTGTGATGGCGATTGCGTCGTCTGTGGATCTATTGGGGCGGTAAGCAAATTGGAGTGGATCTAGGGTATCAGGTAGGGTTGAGGTGATATGATCCTTGACTAGTCTCTCAAAGCACTTCATGATGACAGAAGTGAGTGCTGCGGGCGATAGTCATTTAGTTCAGTTACCTTAGCTTTTTTGGGAACAGGAACAATGGTGGCCCTCTTGAAGCATGTGGGAACAGCAGACTGGGATAAGGATTGATTGAATATGTCCGTAAACACACCAGCCAGCTGGTCTGCGCATGCTCTGAGGACGCAGCTAGGGATGCTGTCTGGGCCGGCAGGCTTGCGAGGGTTAACAAGTTTAAATGTTTTACTCACGTTGGCCGCGGTGAAGGAGACACCACAGGCTTTGGTAGCGGCTGTGTCAGTGGCACTGTATTGTCCTCAAAGCGAGCAAATAAGTTGTTTAACTTGTCTGGGAGCAAGACGTCTCACTGTAGATTTCAGCACAACAGGGAGCTGGAGAGCTCCATCTGTTCACTAGGTGGCAGCAAAGCCCATTGCATCTCAGATTCCMTTTCTCACGCCATGGGATGGAGGCATGATCCTGATGCTGCAGCAAGGCCCCTACAGTGAATTGAACATGCTGGGGCTTGATACACTTAAGATGTACGATAATACATACACTTAAGATGTATGTATAATAAATAAATACRTGTGCACTTTTCTTTGCCTACTAGCATTAACTTATTTATTGAGGAACAATGTACTTACTATAACTATGATATGTGTTTTTATCACCTAGCTATCTTAAAGGTTGACTTTCGGGAAAAATAATGTCTTTAAACTGTATAACTAACTGATCAATGCACCATCATACCAGGTCATTTAATGCTTAAAAACAAACATTTATGAAAAAGACATTTGGCTACAGAAGTGCTATTTTTTGCCTATTTCTATAACTTCCGTCCAAACACATTCTGGATGAGTTATGCCGCGTTCAAAACAACTCGGAACTCGTAAATCCCCGACTTCAGTGGGTTCAAGACAACTCGGAACTCCGGAAAAGAATAGCTCAGACTGGGAAAAATCGTTTTGAAAGGTCCTCCAACTYCGAATTCCAAGTCGAGAATCTTTCTAGAGCTCCGACTTTCCGGCCTGAATATCACTGACAACATGATTTGACCTCGTTTTTTAAAAAAATCTTCAGTTCCCATTTGTCTTAAAAGCACCATTACTGGCTAGCTAAAGTGGCTTGTTGTATTTGCTACGTCGGTCGCGGCACGCATGACCAGAATGACACACCGACAACCACCAAAGAAAGGCACACTCCATTTATGTTCGAAAATTGAGAAASGGGCGGAGTTGGACCGTTTTTTGTGCCCAAAGTCGACCTATAAGATGAATGCATTATTAACTGTAAATCGCTCTGCATAAGAGCGTCTGSTAAATAACAAAAATCCAAATGTATACACATTATTTACACTATCTATGAAAGTTGTGGTGGAAATCCTTCAAATKAAATACATTCAATGGGTCCATTATGAACTGTCCGGCAGTAGTGTACTATAAACACATAAAATAATCACAATATATTAAATAATCAGAATATGCCTGCATTATGGCATGCATCCACCACAATAATTTTGAAGATACTAGAATGTTTCAACATGTCTCCCTTTCTAAACCTTGCGTTCTTTTAACATTCTGTTGCATGCTGGGACAGATTTTCCAGGCTCCAGCTGTGGCGCATGCGCAAACCATCTCTCCCATCTTTCTATTCCCAACAAGCTCGAGAGAAATCTAGCAGTGGCACTTGTACGTGGGAGCGCTTTAATGTAGATTTTCAAAGGAATAGCAAACCTGAACCTCTTCTTCTTTTTTATTTTTACATTTCTCTACATATAATCCTGAAAAGCAAAATGTGAACTGTTGAAATGGAGGGCATGGTATTTYGGATTTGCTAAACCTTATTTCTGACTCTCAAGCCTCTCAGCAACAGACCTCTCCTGGTGTCTGTCTCAATTTTGGCCCTGGCTCGACTGAYATTTCTGCAAAGGGCTTCGGTTCATGTTGTTATTGAACTAAATTCTCCGTGTCGTGTTTTTTGTCTTCTGAAATGGGAAGCTATGAAGGTAAGAGTGCTATATTAGTTTACACATTTTAAATAAACATTTATAGGCAACTCTAGCTGTCTAGCTAAATAGCTAGCTAGCGACTAGTAACACCAAAATCTGTGTAAAATAAAATTCTATATTTTATCATACAGGACTACTGTTGTAGCTATCTTCACCATCCGTGTCGCTTGGCTGTGAAATTKCTCTTGCTGTGTTTGTTATGGCATCGTCAATAGCAGCAGGCTCGTACGCGTAGYTAGCCACCAGTAGGAAGCTTAAGTAAGGCTAGGTAGCCAGCTAGATAGCATGCTATCCCTAGAGGCCAATTATCAGCTGCAATTTACATACTTTCTAGTTAGSAAGAAAGTTAGTTACCCTAACAGTTAGTGATCTACGCAGATTATTTTCCAGTCAAATCAGCACCCGACAACGTGCATGGTTTTCAAAATAGTGCGCGTGCTGCCTACCTCACGCACACACGACATAATGTCATCAATATGTAACGTTAACTACTTATGCCGTATTGTACKGTGGTTTCAGAGGAGTGCGGCTATGGCACAGTAATAATGTACTTGGCCTAATTGGTTCCCTCCTATATAGTGGATAGTGATGGCAATCCGTAAGTTTTTTTTTTTGTACTGTAATACCTAATATCAGAATGTTAGTTTTGCAGATGCTYGTATGGGTTTAGATGCCTGTTCAGCATCTGATCTGTTTGCAATGTTAATCAAAGCCTCTGCATAGGCCACCAGCAAACATCCCATAGGACAGAGAATTAAATCTTAGTAGATATTAATTTGAGAGAGAATAGAGTATTGCTCCACTGTCAAAACCTTAATTTTATGATAAAGGTAAGGACAAAAAATGGCCATGATGCATCAAGAGAAATTATTTGTTTCCCAACATCTTGGGGATTTTTGTGGTTTTCCTTTTCATTTCAGTTGAAAGTAATGTTATATACTAGTGTCTGATCTGTTGCTACCACATTCATGAACGATTACTGCTTTAGCGCCTATTGACGATAGTATCTTCTGACCAGGGGAGTTTTGTTAAGAGCGCGACGCTTGCACCCGTTTTTGGAAACATAAGGAACATATCTTTGATATCAGCCAAAAATAATAATAAAAAAACAGAAGGTTAAATTACTACACCTTTCATAGGGTTAGTGTCCCCACCTGTGCTAATTGGCTATACATTATAGCCTGCTCTGAACACCTGTGTGTAACATGCTGACCGCGCATGCGTCTGTGTGCGCCTTCATGCCCGTGTTGATTTTGTCTATCCCTACTAAAAGCTTTCATGACAYCCAGGTTAAAATATCAAAACCGACTGGATTAGCAGGATCTTTATAGATTTTTGACCCCATGTTGAGTCATACAAAATCGTTTGCGCTCTACTCTGACAATTCATCCACAGATAAAAAGGGGAATCCTAGTTCGTTTTTCTCCTTGTTCATTCTTCTTATTCTGTGGATTTTATATGGCRGTTGGCAACCAACTTTAAGGTGCATTACCACCAACAGGACTGTGTGGAGTGTGGCCCAGCTTCACCCTTCAATCATTTATATGCAGGTAGCTTAGTGGATAGAGCATTGGGCCAGTAACCGAAAGGCTGCTAGATCAAATCCCCGAGCTGACAAGGTAAAAATCTGTCGTTATGCMCCTGAATAAGGCAGTTAACCCACTGTTCCTAGGCTGTCATTGTAAATATGAATTTATGCTTAACTGACTTGCCTAGTTAAATAAATAAAAACTGAGGAGATGGGAGAGGCGGAACTTGTAGTGCATCAAGCATCTAAAATGCTTGATGGTTTTGCAGAAGCTCGTAGCCGAGCAGTTCGAATAAAATTATTGAATAATATGTTTATTTTGCAATGCTCGTGCACACAATTCGGGTGGTGTGGTCAGCGTGTAAAGGTAACTGGGGAGGAAGTGTAGTTCTTCAACTGAAGGCACACACACAGCTTGTGGATCTGTGCAGAACTGCTGCAGTGAGTGCATATTTTTTTATTTGAAAGATTCTTTCTAGCTGGTATGAAAGATAAGGGGCATATCAACGGATGTTTTCAAAAACCTGTATGACAGCGATGATTATTGACGTTTCTGAATGTTAAAACGCAGCGTCTGGGGTGTTGTACAAAACAAGGTCATCAGCGATTGGATCGTCTCTAACCAATCAGAGTATCAAAGCCAATGATTCATTTAGTAAACGCCACTTTGTCCCAACCCTTTTGGCTCTGGTCCAACCCATTGATTTCTTTGACCAATCAGAACCCTTTGAATGTGTTTACGTTCTAGTAGCCTATGATCAGTCGCAAGAAAAATATACCGAAGTGGGATCTCATCTTTCTATGCCTACTGCGTTAGGTTAGTGTTCTAGCTGGTTACTCAGATCCAGACTCATTAGCTAGCTCATTAGCTAGGCTAGCTGGTCTGGCCATTCTTTATAAACTACTGCGCGTTAATGGAATACTGAAATAAGACAAATATGTGTACAGGGTCAGTCTAATTACTAGAAGTTTACTTTATGGGTGTCGGTTTGAGCTGTCATAGCACAATAATAAACTCAGCAAAAAAATAAACGTCCCTTTTTCAGGACCCCGTCTTTCAAAGATAATTTGTAAACATCCAAATAACTTCACAGGTCTTCATTGTCAAGGGTTTAAACACTGTTTCAATGAACACATGCTTGTTCAATGAACCATAGACAATTAATGAACATGCACCTGTGGAACGGTTGTTAAGACACTAACAGCTTGCAGACGGTAGGCAATTAAGGTGACAGTTATGAAAACGTAGGACACTAAAGAGGCCTTTCTACTGACTCTGAAAAACACAAAAAGAAAGATGCCCAGGGTCCCTGCTCATTTTCGTGAATGTGCCTTGGGCATGCTGCAAGGAGGCATGAGGACTGCAGATGTGGCCAGGGCAATAAATTGCAATGTTCGTACTGTGAGACGCCTAAGACAGCGCTACAGGGAGACAGGACGGACAGCTGATCGTCCTCGCAGTGGCAGACCACGTGTAACAACACCTGCACAGGATCGGTACATCTGAACTTCACACCTGCGGGACAGGTACAGAATGGCAACAACTTCCTGAGTTACACCAGGAACACACAATCCCTCCATCAGTGCTCAGACTGTCCACAATAGGCTGGACTGAGGGCTTGTAGGCCTGTTGTAAGGCAGGTCTACACCAGACATCATCGGCAACAATGTTGCCTATGGGCACAAGCCCCCGTCGCTGAACCAGGCAGGACTGGGAAAAAGTGCTCTTCACTGACGAGTCGCGGTTTTGTCTCACCAGGGGTGATGGTCGGATTCGTGTTTATCGTCGAAGGAATGAGCGTTACACTGAGGAAGACATCCTCCTCCCTCATGTGGTACCCTTCCTGCAGGCTCATCCTGACATGACCCTCCGGCATGACAATGCCACCAGCCATACTGCTTGTTCTGTGTGTGATTTCCTGCAAGACAGGAATTTCGGTTTTCTGCCATGGCCAGCGAAGAGCCCGGATCTCAATCCCATTGASCATATCTGGGACCTGTTGGATCGGAGGGTGAAGGCTAGGGCCATTCCCCCCCCCCCAGAAATGTCTGGGAACTTGCAGGTGCCTTGGTGGATGAGTGGGGTAACATCTCACAGTAAGAACTGGCAAATCTGGTGTAGTCCATGATGAGGAGATGTACTGCAGTACTTAATGMAGCTGGTGGCCACACCAGATACTGACTTACTTTTGATTTTGGCCCCCCCCTCCCCTTTGTTCATGGACACATTATTCAATTTCTGTTAGTCACATGTCTGTGRAACTTTAGTTTGTCTCAGTTGTTGAATCTTATGTTCATACAAATATTTACACATGTTAARTTTGCGAAAATAAACGCAGTTGACAGTAAGAAGACATTTCTTTTTTTGCTGAGTTTACATCCCGCCGGACCACTTATTACTTCCCGTCTTTCATAAGTCCCATATTTATGGATGTGGAGGTTTATCAAATTATAGAACAGCACGGGAAAATCAATAAAATTTATGGGAGATGCTGAGACGCAAGGAGGGAGAGGTGCTCACTCCGTGTTCTTCTATACTCTGAGTTGATATTTACATAATGAGTTGTCCTCGTCCTCGACCACACCCACAAATTGGGGGAAAACGTTTTCCCATTGACCCTCATTGTAAAAGAGACGACTTTTGTCGAATTACATATCGTTTTTATACAGAAATAGCAAAACATGCCAAAAAGCGGCTGTGTTGTGCAGTGTACCTGTAACGGTCAAAAAGCCTAACCTACRGTCCGCAATGCTCCCACGCAGGGAATTATAAAATGCGTGGTTCGAGCASTGAATGCTGATTGGCTGACAGCCGTGGTATATACCACAGGTATGACAAAACATATATTTTTACTGCTCTAATTAAGTTGGTAACCAGTTTATAATAGCAATAAGGCATCTCAGGGGTTTGTGGTATATAGTCAATATACCATGGCTAAGGGCTGTATCCATGCACGACGCACCCCTTCGTGCCTTATTGCTTCAATAGAGCCTGCGAGAAGAGCCCTGTGACTTCAGGCTATTTGGTGTGGGAAATGTTGGGACCCGTTGTCAAAATAGGCTATACAGGTAAGAAGACATTTAACTTTAGTATAGTCCGTTTGTTACTCCACTCACAACTTCTAGCTTTATATTCGGTTTGTTAGTTTGTTGGCCTTTGTTAGATGTTCCGGGTGGTAGCTAGCACTCACTCATGTGGCTTCTAGCACCGTCTTGAAAAGGGGCATGATGGAAGCCCTACAATATTCWGTTTTTTTTTWAGTAGTGTGAACGCTCGGGAGCAGGCAATGTTGAAAAGTAATCATTAGACATGTTTTACTTTTCCTAGTGGTTAGAGCGTTGGGCCAGTAACCGAAAGGTTGCTAGATTGAATCCCCGAGCTGACAAGGTAAAAATCTGTCGTTCTGCCCCTGAACAAGGCAGTTAACCCGCTGTTCCTAGGCCGTCATTGTAAATAATAATTTGTTCTTAACTGACTTGTCTAGTTAAACTTTTTATTTTTATATATATATATACCTTTTTTGAATGTCGTTTTGTAATTGACTAAAACAAGCAGACAACAATAAAATTGCATTTTGAAAAAGGTCACGTTTTTGCTGTGAGCTGGTGGGGTAACCTAGGTAACCACAAGTTGTTTTCCCCACGGGCACGGCTGCAACGTTCTAACTAATACCGACTGGAACTATACACTGAGTGTACGAAACATTAGGAACATCTTCCAAATATTGAGTTGCCCTCATAACAGCCTCAATTCATTGGGGCATGGACTCTACAAGGTGCCAATTGTTCCACAGAGATGCTGGCCCATGTTGACTCTAAATCCTCCCACAGTTGTGTGAAGTTGGCTGGATGTCCACCCTCTGAATGGCACGCATACACAATCCATGTCTGATTTGTCTCAAGGCTTAAAAATCCTTCTTTAACATGTCTCTTCCACTTAATTTACACTGATTTGAAGTGGATTTAACAAGTGACATCAATAAGGGATCATAGCTTTCACCTGGATTCACTTKCTTAGTCTGTCATGGAAAGAGGTGTTCCTAATGTTTTGTACACTCAGTGTAGATAACATGAATACTGATGAAACGGGGACTCTGCTGTCTTGATGGAGGGCTGTCTCATATGAATATAATTAAAAAGTTTGGCTCACTTGGCTTTCTCTGGGCAGACTGCTATCATTGTGCGCTTCAACCATCCTATCAGAACGGAGATGGCACCTAGGACTGACCAGCGACACTTTGCTTCTTGAATGTCCAATTTCTTGACTGCTGACCTTTTTAAGATGTGAATGTCTATTTCAGACTCTGTAACATTTGTAATGGAGGATCTAACATCCGTGAGTTGTTTTTACTTTCTAAATTAATAATGGAAATTACTATATTTTCAAAATTATTGTTTTTGTGTTCAGCCAAGCCTTTGAAATGGCAATCCATGTATTGACCTAAGACTCAGACTTTTGCTAATATGTTCAGTCTCCCCAAAAAGCTTTTGTGTACTCCCTCCAGGAGTACTATAGAATAAACACAGATCCAAAGTTTCACTTATTTTTTTGTCCATTCTGTGAGATGCACAATATAGAGCCTAGCCCTATTGGGCAGAATCAGAAATCTGCTCCAGTGTTTACAATGATAAGCTCAAATGACAACTGCTTATAAAAACATACGGTTGAATTCCAGTGCGGTCTCACGCTGGATAAATTTATCCGACAGCCTGATACGTTACTGGACATTTTAGTTTGTGTGTGATATGTATGAGGTGGGAAGGCCTTTAAGACCACCGACAGCGGGGAAAGAAGTTATACTAGCCTACACTGTTTACCTCAAGGGAGAAAGTCGTTTTTGTTTTAGAGCTGTGGCAGCAGCATTCAAACATTGSGATATACAGCATATCGTGAATCGCCAATGTTTGGGGGGGGAAACGTGATCATTTTTAGACCATATCGCCCAGCCCTAACCTGAGCTGAGTCGTAAGTGAGACTAGGCATCTACCACCTCACTACCACTATTAGATAGCCAATGAATATACAGTGCATTCGGGAAAGTATTCAGACCCCTTGACTTTTTCCACATTTTTACATTGCAGCCTTATTCTAAAATTGATTGAGGGGGAAAAAACGATTTAATCTACACACAATACCCCATAATGACAAAGCAAAAACAGGTCTTTATACATTTTTGCAAATGTATAAGAAGTAAAAAAAAAAATTAAAAAAAATGGGATATTACATTTACATAGGTATTCAGACCCTTTACTCTGTATTTTGGTTGAAGCACCTTTGGCAGCGATTACAGCCTCGAGTCTTCTTGAGTATGACACTACAAGCTTGGCACACCTGTATTTGGGGGSTTCCTCCCATTCCTCTCTGYAGATCCTCTCAAGCTCTGTCAGGTTGGATGGGGAGCGTTGCTGCACAGCTATTTTCAGGTCTCCAGAGATGTTCGATCAGGTTCACGTCCGGGCTCTGGCTGGTCCACTCAAGGACATTCAGAKACTTRTCCCGAAGCCACTCCTGCGTTGTCTTGGCTGTGTGCTTAGGGTCATTGTCCTGTTGGAAGGTGAACCTTCACCCCCAGTCTGAGGTCCAGAGCGCTCTTCATCAAGGATCTCTGTACTTTTCTCTGTTCACCTTTCCCTCGATCCKGACTAGACCCTCAGTCCCTGTTGCTGAAAATCATCCACACAGCATGATGCCTTCACCACCGYGCTTCACCGTAGGGATGGTGTCAGGTTTCCTYTAGATGTGACGTTTGGCATTTAGRCCAAAGAGTTCAATCTTGGTTTCATCAGGCCAGAGAATCTAGTTTCACATGGGCTGACGGTGTTTAGGTGCCTTTTTCTAAACTCCAAGCGGCCTGTCATGTGCCTTTTACAGAGGAGTAGCTTCCGTCTGGCCACTCTACCGTAAAGGCCTGATTGGCGGAGTGCTGCAGAGATGATTGTCATTCTGGAAGGTTCTCACAGCTCCACAGAGGAACTCTGGAGCTCTGTCAGAGTGCCCATCTGGTTCTTGGTCACCTTCCTGACCAAGTCATTTCTCCCCCGATTGCTCAGTTTGGCCAATCGGACAGCTCTAGKAAGAGGCTTGGTGGTTCCAATCTTCTTCCATTTATTAAGAATGAYGTTCTTGGGGACCCTTCAATACTACACTTCTGTGCCTCAACACAATCCTGTCTCGGAGCTCTACAGAAAATTCCTTCGACCTCATAGCTTGGTTTTTGCTCTGACGTGCACTGTCAACCGTGGGACCTTATATAGACAGGTGTGTGCCTTTCCAAATCATGTCCAACCAATTTAATTTACCACAGGTGGACTCCCAAGTTGTAGAAACATTTCAACGATGATCAATGGAAACAGGATGCACTTGAGCACAATTGAGTCTTATAACAAATGATCTGAATACTTATGTAGATGAGGTATTTCCGTTTTTTATTTTTAATACATTTCTAAAAGCCTGTTTTCAATTTGTCATTATGGGGTATTGTGTGTAGCTTGCTGAGTGCAAAAAATATTTATACATTTTAGAATAAGGCTATAATGTTACAAAATGTGGAAAATTTCTGATGGTGAACCTGAACAATCAAAATAAAATCTATTGTAAGCCCCATTCAGCAGGTAGGTCTATAACCATAAGATGACCGTTGTCTCCGGTAGCTTTAGTTTATTCCTGTAAAACACAATTTTCAACAGCGCATGGAYAACAATAATCTAGCAAATTACATATGTTGTCACTCAACTGATAAACGCCTAATATCGGGTAAGCCATTTTAGCATTTGAATGCTGAAGATGCCCGCAGAATAGATGTGCAAGATTAGGAACATGCCACCTACCGTGCGAAGCTGGGCACATTGTGCAGCTTGTTTAAGCTACTGGTATTCCCTGGGGTTGTTCGGCATGCACAATTACTTATATATCAATGACTATCAACACAGTTACCCGCTTAGTTCAAGACTAAAGGAGAGGACCCATCAGTTATCACAAAATATTAGGTGTTTTTGGAAGGTAGAAAAGTAATTTGAGCAAAACATTTTGCTCAAATTTTGTAACGTTTGAATCGATGTTCTGACCGATGCATGCTACATTTGGATCGGTTTGGGTTCCTCGGACCTATGCACTTGCGTCTTAAACATTTTAATCGTTACATCGCTAGTATACTGCATTTTACTATACCGGTATTGATACACACACCGGTGTGGATTTTTACTTTACATTCTAACATTTTGTTTGATTTGTTTAATTAAATGATTCCGTAGTTACTCAAATTCTTGCAATAATCCGTTTTTATCGCCAGTACAAAACTGCTAACAGCTGAGCACTGCTAGCTAAATGCTAGCACAACTAGTCAACAACTTCGGAGTAGAGACCCCCGGAAATCGTCCGACTGCCTTTTTTATTAAGATCTGCAAATTTAACCCAAAAGTACATGGTCAAAGATGAGGATGATGATAATATTCTGATATAAAAAAAAWTGTTAGAGGCATGCTAAGACAAAATGCACTTGACAGTGTTTAAATTATAACAAATTTGTGCAGGAAATTGAAGAAAACTATGGACGTGAAGGCTGGAATTGAACAAATAACTATAGAAATGGCAACCATTGATCGAGTACCAGAGTTTGAGGCTACAAAATAGGATTTCGTTGTTCTACAAATAAGACTACTTCACTTTCAGTAATGTCTTACTATTTTTGGTTGTAGTTTGTTTGAACAGTATAAAGCAATCAGAATGGAGAAAGCCCATTTTTAAAACCCCTTAGAATGAATTTTATGGCATCCTAGGGTCATGCGCTACCCATAAAGCAAGTTATTATTCAGAAACGTCAAATAGCTTCATACCGTCAATGACAAAAATACCATGATATATTTTGGCCATATTGCCCAGCAYTAAGGCCCAGTGTGCCTGCTTTCCATTTTATTATCCAGGGAATATTTTTTATTGTGCTGTACGGGTACTTTGGCTCCATTTACATGTCGTTCTAATACACTGGGTCAATCGTTTTTTTTCTCATCTGGCGTGGAGTTGGATTGTTTGTTCACGATATCACAAGTAGAGATACTGTGTTCCTGGAACTCTACACTGCCAAAATATTTGAAGCTGTTGAATCTAACCCTGAAGCCCCCCCCCCCTTGCTACAGCTACCTTGCATCCAAGAGAGCCTGGCCTATTTTTCAACTCGCTCTGTTTCCCTCCAAGCTATGGAGCAGTGGCGGAACACTGGAGAGCCATGCAGTGTTTTATGGCTGATTTATCATGTGGGAGGGACTAGTAGGCCTATCATGCTCTACAAATGTGCCTGGCTTTTAGGCACACATACTGTGGAGGGTAAAACACGATTAAGCCTCAAATTACACACCTTCGATTTTTGTTTTGTTCTACAGTCCATATTTGTGATTATTTTGACTGTGCAGGCTTTCAGTCAACTATGAAAATAAAGGACGGCACGATGATGTTAGGCTAACAATCAGATTTGAATATTGGCCTTTGCTGTTCCGTTTGTCCTCTTTCAGACATATCCCAAGGGTGTCTGTGACAGTGGCACTACCACTGCTCTCGATCATGGAGGAATTTTGTGTGTGTGTGTGTGTGCGCTCTGATTTCCTTCGCCTAGATACCATTTTGTATTGGTATCTAGGCGAAGGAAGGCACCCTTGCTTTAATTACCAGCGTTTTCTGTGCACGCTCGGCTGTGTGGATGAGTCATMCGTCACAGAAAATGCACAGCGAGCGTGATTCACACTCTGTAATGCAATATCAAAGTGCTGCTGTTTTTATTTCACCCCAGAGTTACAGATAAGTTGTCAGTCTGACAGGCCTGGCGGTGAAGACGAGCACCTCATAGCCCAGGAAACACACAGGGCTATCGAGTGTTTGAGCCCCTGGCAGGCCCGCTGTCACCTTTACACTCCCACTATTTCAGCAAGAGAATTCACAAGAGATGGAGACAGATTTGACCATTCAGATGACAGAATGCAATACTTTTGTTAAAATTAAACAACAAAAATGAAAATATAGCTAATAAAGTCTCATATATTTGTCCTCCAAATCCACCCACCTAGAAATGGCTGTGGGAGGGGGAATATTCCCATCCTATTGCCACAACTGATCTCTTAAGGTATTGGCCAGAGAAGGGCTTGATTAAAAAGGGGAATGGGAGGTAGGTAGACTGGTCCATTGCCGTGGCGACTCAGTATCATTAAGCCTTAGCAGTATTCAGAGTCACGTCAGTGCCTGGAACAATGGCATCCAATCCATCATGATTTTGTGACCATTCACTCAGCATATAGCCTAATACAGCTAACTACCGCTATTGACTTCTACCACTACAACTAGTCCTAATTACATTGAAGAGCGATTTCTTTCTTAGAGGAAAAACTATATTTTTAAACATGCACAATGGATTTAACATTTATTTTGGATTATGCAAAAGTTCTGCAAAGCCTGTTTTGTGTGGGAAATATTTAGAAATATTATTCTCAATGAGCTCCTACTCATTGAGAGTATTTAGACTATAAATATATTTAGACTATAAATATATTCCTAAAAGCTTTTTGTAGTAAATTTGACGGTGTTACTTTTTACTTGTTTTACAGGTTGGAATATATGGGACAGTGGCTGCTTTAATCCTTTATCCTCTCTGGGATGATGTAATGCTGACACAACCTGCAACATGAGGAGTTTTAAGGTGCCAGCGGCAGTTAGTATCAGCCAGAGCTCACTTAATCACCATTGATCACCAGATCCATCCAGATTTGTCCAATGTCAGCTTCTGCGAACTGAAAGTGAAACATTGGTCTGTGAGAGAGGACGCCTGGGCAGCTCTACTTCAAGTTCCCTCAGGTCACCCATCTCAAATGTCGGCAGGTTCTCCCACCATTACCATGGCCTCACAAAAACATTGATGAAAATGGTGATTTAAACATGACGACATTAAACAGGATGGGGACAAAGGGCCTCAAAGGCCTGGTTCCACAGTGAACCTGTCCCAGAAGAGGCAGGCAACGGTGGGATTGGCAGTTGGCAGTTCCAACCATCGAAGCTGTTGTAGCACATCATCTCTTGCTTGGTCAGTTCACTCCTGAGAGACCCCAGGATGACGCACACTAGTCTGAGCTCTCTGACAGACTTGTGATATCTCACATCGCAAGGGTGTAGTTGTGCGGACTTGAGGAGTGGACAATGAACAGAACAAAGAAGTATGAAGGTCYGTGTTCTGAGGGGAAGCCCCCGGCTGAAGTCCCTATAGGTTGGCAGCGGAGGATCACCCACAGCGGGGTTGTCTACATAAGGTAAGGACCTACTCTACCTGTATTTAAACTAGCCTGGGGCCCATCTGCCCAATCATAATTTAGGCTAATGACTTCTTTCATTCTACAGGAAGATTTTCATGTAACTGTCTGTAACCATTTGAAATGTGTTTGTTGAACAGGTTCCTTCATACAGTATGTATGTATGTATATATATATATATATATATATATATATATTTATTATTATTTTTATTTATTTTTATTTGCATATTAAGCCCACTATACCCTTTCGATTGTCCTTTTACTTTATATTCTCAGAGATGCTTGTCATTAGGGATGTAACGATTCACTGATACGCATCGGTCCCCGATTTGACATGTTTAAGTGTTTTTGTCCCCCGGGTGACGCAACGGTCTAAGGCACTGCATATCAGTGCTAGAGGCGTCACTACAGACCCTGGTTCGATTCCAGGCTGTATCACAACCGGCCGTGATTGGGAGTCCCATAGGGCAGCGCACAATTGGCTCAGCGTCGTTAGGGTTTGGCCGGGGTAGGCCGTCATTGTAAATAAGAATTTGCCTAGTTAAATAAATACAATAAAAAGTTATGATCAGTCCGTGGAACCCACACCGATCCAAATGTAGCATCTGTCAGAAAATCTATTCAAACGTTACGAATCTCTGATTTACTCAAATGTTTTGTACTTTCTACCTTCCAAAAAGACCTCATATTTTGTAACAGCTGATGCGTCCTCTCCTTCAGTGTGAAACTAAGCATGTAACTGTGTTGATAGTCATGGATAAACAAGTCATTGTGCATGCCAAACAACCCCAGGGAATATCACTAGCCTAAACAAACTACACAATGTGCCCAGCTTCGCAAGGTAGGCGGCATGTTCCTAATCTTGCACATCTATTCTGCGGGCATCTTCAGCATTCAAATGCTAAAATTGCTTGCGCGATATTAGGTTGTCACTCAACTAATAAAGCCTATGTAATTATGCCATATTGAAAATTGTGTTTTACCGGAATAAAAGTAATTTACCGGAGACAACTCATCTTGCTGAATGGGACCTACAATACGATTTATTTTGATTGTTCAGGTTCACCATCAGCAATAGTTTTGATAGTTTTGCTTTAATTAATCAGTCTATATGGTCATTTTTAGATATAMAGGGAAAAGGTGATCGTTTTATAACGAGGACAGCAATCACTTTTGTTAGGCGTGCTGCATGGCCGACGTGAGAGGAGAAGTTCACTCTGTGAAACTTTAAAACAGTCAAAACCATATGATTTTGAGATGGGGTGAAATCCAAAGTTGTCTTATATGTTCATTGGGTATGTTAAGCTGGCACCTAACAAACTAGTTTACACACACACACACACACACACACACACACACACACACACACACACACACACACACACACACNACACACACACACACACACACACACACACACACACACACACACACACACACACAGCAAGCTGGTACTTAACAAACTGTACAGGCTATAAACAAGCAGAAAATGTGTATCTGGACGCTGTTTTTCTGATTGCTGGTGATTTTTAATTCCACGTTAAGACACRCGATGCCCAACTTCCATCAACACGTCTCCTTTGCGACTAGGGGTGATAAATTCCTAGATCACCTTTTGGCTAATCAGATTATGACTCTGTACTCCTGCTTCCTGTTTACAAGCAGAAGCTCACCAGAATCAGATATTTTGCTACAGGACTGCTTTGCTAGCGCTGATTGGAATATTTTTTGGGAATCCGCCGATAACATCGAGCGAACCACCTCCGTCATTGGCTTCATTAGGAAATGCATCAGCGTCATTGTCCCCACAGTGCAGATGTTCTGCTTCCCCAATCAAAAGCCCTAGATTAACACTGAGGATGGCGCTAAGCTAGCGCACATGGCTGCCGATCACAACCCTGAGGCTACTGCTGAGGACAGGAACAAGTACAAGAAGTCCATCGATGACCTCTGCAGAGTCATCAAACAAGCAAACGGACCATATGGGAATTAGGTGGAAATATCAAAATCAAACTATTTGTCACATGCGCCGAATACAAGTGTAGACCTTACAGTGAAATGCTTACTTATACAAGCCCTTAACCAACAGTGCAGTTCAAGAAGAGCTAAGAAAAATATTTACCAAATACAGTAAAAAAAWAWWTATAAAAATAACWTTAACGAGGCTATATACAGGGGGTACTGGTACCGTGTCAGTGTSCGGGGGTACAGGTTAGTTGAGATCATTTGTACATGTAGGTAGGGGTGAAGTGACTATGCATAGATAATAAACAGTGAGCAGCAGAAGTGTACAAAACAAATGGAGAGGGGGGCTCAATGTAATAGTCCGGTGGCTATTTGATTAATTGTTCAGCAGTCTTATGGCTTGGGGGGGTAGAGGCTGTTAAGGAGCCTTTTGGTCCTAGATTTGGCGCTCTGGTACTGCTTGCCGTGCAGTAGCAGAGAAAGTCTATGACTTGGGTGACTGGAGACTGACAATTTTATGGTCTTTCTTCTGACACCGCCTACTATATAGGTCCTATTGGATTAGTGTCCCGCTCCTTGAAAGCGGCAGCTCTAGCCTTTAGCTCGATGCGGATGTTGCCTGTAATCCATGGCTTCTTGTTGGGATATGTACGTACGGTCGTTGTGGGGACGATGTCATTGATGCACTTATTGATGAAGCCGATGACTGAGGTGGTRTACTCCTCAATGCCATTGGATGAATCTCGGAACATATTCCAGTCTGTGCTAGCAAAACAGTCCTGTAGCGTAGCATCCGAGTCATCTGACCACTTCCGTATTGAGTGAGTCACTGGTACTACCTGCTTTAGTTTTTGCATATATGCAGGAATCCGGAGGATATAATTATGGTCAGATTGGCCAAATGAAGGGCGGGGGAGAGCTTTGTATGCATCCCTGTGTGTGGAGGTAATGTGGTCTAGAATTGTTTTTCCTCTGGTTGCACATGTGACATGCTGGTAAAACTGATTTAAGTTTGCCTGCATTAAAGTCCCCGGCCACTAGGAGCCCCACTTCTGGATTAGCATTGTCTTGTTTGCTTATGGCCTTATAGAGTTGGTTGAGTGCGGTCTTAGTGCCAGCATCGGTCTGTGGTGGTAAATAGACGGCTACGAATAATATAGATAGAGCATCTTATGATGAGCTGTAGACCACACTATCTCAGGCGAGCAATACCTCGAGACTTCTTTAATATTAGACATCGTGCACCAGCTGTTATTGACAAAAATACACAAATTCAGCCACGACTGTGAAACATAAGATATAACAGTTCTTAATGTCCCGTTGGTAGGATWATCGTAGGTCATCAAATTTATTTTCCCATGATTGCAAGTAGAACGGAAGGCAGTGGGAGTTTACTCGATCGACTACGGATTCTCAGAAGGCAGCTCGATCTACGTCCTCTTTTCCTCAGTCTTTTCTTCACGCAAATGACAGGGATCTGGGCCTGTTCCCGGGAGAGCAGTATATCCTTTTCATCGGATTTGTTTAAGGAAAAAGCTTCTTCCAGTTCGTGGTGAATAATCGCTGTTCTGATGTCCAGAAGTTATTTTCGGTCATAAGAGACGGTAGCAGCAGCATTCTGTACAAAATGATGAGAACTACATTGAAATGGGTTTCACTTATATTGGGACTAGTGCCTTTCCTCAGCCACAGTGTGTTATATGTGCAAAAGTACTATCTCAGAACTCGATGAAACCTTCACTCTTGCGCAGACATTTAGAAACAAAACATGCCAATTTCAAAAATAAGCCACGGGAGTTTTTTGAGTGAGAATTAAGGCTTTCGAGTAGTAAGACATGTATAAAAGCAACAGATACCATTAATAAGAAGGGGCAAGAAGCATCTTATATGGTGAGCTACCGAGTGGCTAGGACAGGCAATCCCCATGCTATTGTGGAGGACTTAATTCTTCCTGCTGCCGCGAATATGGCTGGGACAATGCTGGGGGAAAAGGCCCAAAAAACTATATAGACAATGCATCAAACAACACTGTTTCACGACGCATCAGTGACATTGCAGGAGATGTTTTGAAACAATTACTGCTTCACATACAAGCCAGTGAATTATATGGGTTGCAGCTGGATGAGTCAACAGACGTGGCGCCTTATGTCCCTTACGTTTATGGGGGGTCAATTAAGGAAGACATCCTCTTCTGCAAACCACTGGAAACAACAGGAGAGGATATTTTTAAAGTACTGGACAGCTTTGTGACATCAAATGGTCTTTGGGCATGACAGGGAGACGTAGTGGAGTGGTAATGCCGTGCAATCAGTTGCTCCTGACGCCACTTGGGTACACTGCAGCATCTACCGAGAGGCTCTTGCTGCCAAGGGAATGCCTGACAGCTTGAAAGACGTTTTGGACACTACAATGAAAAGGGTTAACTTTGTTAAAACAAGGCCCCTGAACTCCCGTGTATTTTCTGCACTATTACATGGTCGCTGCCCATATCATTGTAACGCGTTTACAACATACAGATGTGCGCTGGTTATCAAGGGGGAAACTATTGATGGTTTTTTTTTATAATTGAGAGATGAGCTTAGTTTTCTTTACTGACTATAATTTTCACTTGTCTGACCGCTTGCATGAGGCGCGTCGTGTGAGAAACTCGTCATATCTGGGGGATGTTTTTTCTCGCCTGAATGATCTAGGATTACAGACACTCTCCGCAACTATATTCAATGTGCGGGACAAAATTGAGGCTATGATTAAGAAGTTGGAGCTCTATTTGCGTTAACAAGGACACCACACAGGTCTTTCCATCATTGTATTATTTTTTTTGTGTGCAAATGAACTCAAGCTTACGGACAATGTTAAATGTGATATAGCGAAGCACCTGAGTGAGTCGGGTGCGCAATTATGCAGGTACTTTCCTGAAACGGATGACACAAACAACTGGATTTGTTATCCCTTTCATGCCCTGCCTCCAGTCCACTTAACACTATCTGAACAAGAGAGCCGCATCGAAATTGCAACAAGCGGTTCTGTGAAAATTTAATTTAATCAGAAGCCACTGCCAGATTTCTGGATTGGGCTGCGCTCAGAGTATCCTGCCTTGGCAAATCGTGCTGTTAAGACACTGATGGCCTTTGCAACCACGTACCTATGTGAGTGTGTTCTCGGCCCTCATTAGCATGAAAACTAAATACAGGCACAGACTGTGTGGAAAATGATTTAAGACTGACTCTCTCCAATACAACCCTACATTGCAGAGKTATGTGCATCCTTTCAAGCACACCCTTCTGACTAACCTGTGGAGAGTTATTCACAATTTTTGATGATGAATAAGGTTTTATATGTAAGATGGCTAAGTAAAGAGCAAAATTATTTATTATTATATTGTATGTGCCCTAGTCCTATAAGAGCTCTGTCACTTTCCCATGAGCTGGGTTGTGACACTCAACACTATTCTTATGTTTAATAAATGTATCGTATAGTGTGGGGGGTGGGGGGGGGCAGGCTTACAATGATGTCCAAAAAATATTTGAGAGTGCGCTGACCCTGGTGCTAGAGGGGGTACGCAGCTGGAGGTTGAATATTTGAAGGGGTACGGGACTATAAAAAGTTCGGTAACCATGGTCTAGTTGGAATGTTGGAGATATTCAGAGATATGAATGTCATCTATTGCTAGCAAGTTATTAATTTCATGTACCTTGTTTCTTAACCTAACTATGTTAACGTGGGCTATTTGACCACTGTTCTGGGATGCTTGCTTGTTTTTCTTAGCTCTACTGGAAGCTTAGCAGAAGTAGATATTCTCATGTTATTTATGTTAGGTGCAGGGTGACTGCACACAAGTGGACTTCCAACTAGGGCCACCGGCTCATTGCTAACAGCATAAATCTGATTCATAGACACGTGATTGCTGCAATACAATAGCTGTAGGATCAGCAGAGGCATTCAGGGCAGTTAGAGGGACATAAATTACGTTACTTACATTGTCTACCTATGTCCCTGGTATAATGTACATTTGCTAAAGCATTATGATGGACTCAGCGACACATTGGTCGGGATTAACTGAGCTGGGGTCACTGAGCTGCATTGTCTCAACGCAGCCTTATAATGCTGTGAAAGGATTCAGGAACCCAAATGATTTGGGTGATCCATCCTCCTTATAAAAATGTGTTTTGTTTCCAAAAGTATTGAAATTGTCAAACAAAAGTTATACCCATTGAGCTGCAGTAATCACATAACCAGTTGTGAAGAGAAAGAATCCTGAAAAGCCAACTGACATTTACTCCTGAGGTGCTGCACCCTCGACAACTACTGTGATTTATTATTATTTGACCATGCTGGTCATTTATGAACATTTGAACATCTTGGCCATGTTCTGTTATAATCTCCACCCGGCACAGCCAGAAGAGGACTGGCCACCCCTCATAGCCTGGTTCCTCTCTAGGTTTCCTAGGTTTTGGCCTTTTCTAGGGAGTTTTTCCTAGCCACCGTGCTTCTACACCTGCATTGCTTGCTGTTTGGGGTTTTAGGCTGGGTTTCTGTACAGCACTTTGAGATATCAGCTGATGTAAGAAGGGCTATATAAATAAATTTGATTTGATTTAAAGCGTTCAATGCCACGATTCAGAGAGGGCACAGGACCAGATATGATGAGTCTTTTATTAGTGTCTAGCAGAGAGTCAATCAGCTCTTTGAAATCCAGTTTCAACTGTTCAGAGCTGCCCTTCATAATGTCATTAAAATCCACCGAAACTACAATAGAATCGATGTCCTGGCGTAGTACATTTAGGAGCAGCTTAGTAATGTCATTTACTCGAGCCCTGGGATAGGACACTGTTTTTGCACCAGGAACAGTCACATTTCTTACCTTGGAGCTGCCCAAAATCACAGCTGGCGAGAAGGACAAGGAAATCTGCCCACTCCCACTTTTCACAGGATGGTGCAGGCCTCCAGACAGATGGAGATGCCCCGCTTGATCCAGAGCAGGGATGAAAGGTTGCCARCGTCGACTTCTAAATCGTAGGAGTAGGCACAGCGGCTGCAGACACAGGTACCCCCAGCAACGAAGGTGTAGGAAGATCAGGCTACAGCGCGGCGAAACTATTCAATATTTGTATCCGCTCCGGACCTCTCTTTGGGAATGTAGACTGCTTTGCGGGAGGCTGCTGTTTTTGGCTTCCGCGGCTCGTGACATGCGACGATCTTTGATTGCCATGCTCCTCATGCTGTGCTCCTTCGACTCTATAAGATGGGGGAGGAGAGGCAGAGATGGCTCCCCTGGCGAACGAACTCCGGGCAACACCAGCCAGTCGGATAATGACAAACAACAAGATGGAGATTCATCCAACATGCGAGAACGCCGTCAAGCCACCGGCGGAGAAAGGGTAAACATTCCACTCTGCATTTCCCCCAGTTTCTTACATTGACTGGCTACCTGCGTGGTTAAAGAAGCCACCTCAAGCCTATAATCCTTGCTGCAATGGAACTCTGAGTGATCCAGTTTTTCCCGAACAAAGCGTAGTGAATACAGCTCCTACAGCGCTGGAACCATTCATTTACTTTTTCAGAGGAATCCATTGGAAAACTCATCTGGGACTAACTTCGTTAGCTTGATGGCTAACGTTAGCAGTTTAGCT
Source organism: Salvelinus sp. IW2-2015 (assembly GCF_002910315.2). Classification (NCBI taxonomy): domain Eukaryota; kingdom Metazoa; phylum Chordata; class Actinopteri; order Salmoniformes; family Salmonidae; genus Salvelinus; species Salvelinus sp. IW2-2015. The sequence continues at coordinate 37,159,537 of NC_036875.1, read as the reverse complement.
TGGTTAGCGTCTCTTTCAAGCCGACTTTAAGCGGGAATCTGGGATAAGAAATAGCGGTCCTAGCTGTTAAAAGCTAACCAAGTCAAAGAATCCATGAAAAAACTATTTTGGTATTTATGTTTAACAAAGATTGGTTATGTTTTAGTTAAAATAACAAACTGGGTGTTTCCAGTATACAGTGTTCAGCTGCGCACTCTGACGTCAGGACCAAAAATGTAATCCCAAAGGTGTTCTATGGGGTTGAGGTCAGGGCTCTGTGCAGGCCAGTCAAGTTCTTTCACACCAATCTCAAGAAACACTTTCTGTATGGATCTCGCTTTGTGGACAGGGGCATTGTCATGCTGAAACAGGAAAGGGCCTTCTCCAAAATGTTGCCACAAAGTTGGAAGCACAGAATCATCTAGAATGTCTTGTATGCTGTAGCGTTAAAATTTCACTGGAACTAAGGGGCCTAGCCCGAACCATGAAAAACAGTCCCAGACCATTATTCCTCCTCCACCAAACTTTACATTTGGCATTATGCATTTGGGCAGGTAGTGCTCTCACGGCATCCGCCAAATCCAGATTAGTCCGTAGGACTGCCAGATGGGGAAGGATGATTCATCCATCCAGAGTCCAATGGCGGCGATCTTTACACCACTCCAGGCGACGCTTGGCATTGCGCATGGTGATCTTACTCTTGTGCGCGGTGGCTCGGCCATAGAAACCCATTTCATGAAGTTCTCGACAAACAGTTATTGTGCTGACGTTGCTTCCAGGGGCAGTTTGGAACTCTGTAGTGGGTGATGCAACCGAGGACAGGCGGTATTTACGCTCTACGCGCTTAAGCACTTGTTCTGTGAGCTTGTGTGGCCTACCACTTCACTGCTGAGCCGTTGTTGCTCCTAGACGTTTCCACTTCACAGTAACAGCACTTACAGTTGACTGGGGCAGCTCAAGCAGGGCAGAAATTTGACTAACTGACTGGTTGGAAAGGWGGCATCCTATGACGGTGCCACGTTGAGTCACTGAGCTCTTCAGTAAGGCCATTCTACTGCCAGTGTTTGTCTATGGAGATTKCATGGCGGTGTGCTTGATTGTATACACCTGTCAGCAACAGGTGTGGCTGAAATATGCTAATCCACTCATTGCTTCTACACCTGCATTGCTTGCTGTTTGGGGTTTTAGGCTGGGTTTCTGTACAGCACTTTTTTTATTTATTTTTTATTTATTTAACCTTTATTTAACCAGGTAGGCAAATTGAGAACACGTTCTCATTTACAATTGCGACCTGGCCAAGATAAAGCAAAGCAGTTCGACACATACAACAACACATAGTTACACATGGAGTAAAACAAACATATAGTCAATAATACAGTGAAAAAAAATAAGTCTATATACAATGTGAGCAAGTGAGGTGAGATAAGGGAGGTGAAGGCAAACATAAATGATATGTATAGAATAAGTAAAAGTATAAAAAGGAACCATGGAGGCGAAGTGAGTACAACACAGCAAGTAAAATAAAAACTAAAAAAACACTGGAAAGGTTGGTTTGCAGTGGGAAGAAAGTGCAAGATAGAGACAGATAAATGGGGTGCAAAGGAGCAAAAATATTAATAATAATACAGTAGGTAAGAGGTAGGTTGTTGGGCTAAATTGTAGATGGGTTTTACTGTACAGGTGCAGTAATTCTATGAGCTGCTTGACAGCTGGTGCTTAAGCTAGGAGGGAGATAGGTGTTTCCAGTTTTCAGAAGATTTTTGTAGTTCGTTCCAGTATCATTGGCAGCTGAAGGAATGGAAGGAGAGGGCGTCCAAAGGAAGATTTGGTTTTTTGGGGTGACTAGAGAGATATACCGTGCTGAGCGCGTTGCTACAGGTAGGTGCTGCTATGGTGACCAGCGAGCTGAGATAAGGGGGGACTTTACTAGCAGGGTCTTGTAGATGACCTCGGACAGTGGGTTTGGCGACGAGTTGAAGCGAGGGCAGCCAACGAGAGTGTACAGGTCGCAGTGTGGGTAGTATAATGGGGCTTTGGTGACAAAACGGATGGCAACTGGATTAGACTGCATCCAATTTATTGGGTAGGGTTTTGGAGGTATTTTTGTAAATGACATCACGGAAGTCGGGATTGGTAGGATGGTCAGTTACGTTTTACAAGGGATGTTTGGCCAGCATGAGTAAGGATGCTTTGTGTGCGAATAGGAAGCAATTCTAGATTTGACTTTGGATTGGAGATGTTTTGATGTGGGTCTGGAAGGAGAGTTTTACGTCTAACCAGACACCTAGGTATTTGTAGTTGTCCACATATTCTAAGTCAGAGCGTCCAAAGTAGTGATGTTGGACAGGCGGGCAGGAGCAGGCAGCGATCGGTTGAAGAGCATGCATTTGGTTTTACTTGTATTTTAAGAGCAGTTGGAGGCCACGGAAGGAGAGTTGTATGGCATTGAAGCTCGCCTGGAGGGTTGTTTAACAACAGTGTCAAAAGAAGGGCCAGAAGTATACAGATAGTGTCGTCTGCGTAGAGGTGGATCAGAAACAACCAGCAGCAAGAGCGACATCATTGATGTAAACAGAGAAGAGAGTGGTCCAGAATTGGAACCCTGTGGCACCCTAGAGACTGCCAGAGGCCCGGACAACAGACCCTCGATTTGACACACTGAACTCGATCAGAGAAGTAGTTGGTGAACCAGGCGAGGCAATCATTAGAGAAACCAAGGCTGTCGAGTCTGCCAATGAGGATGTGGTGATTGACAGAGTCAAAGCCTTGGCCAGGTCAATGAATACGGCTGCACAGTATTGTTTCCTATCGATGGCGGTTACGATATCGTTTATGACCTTGAGCGTGGCTGAGGTGCACCCATGACCAGCTCTGAACCAGATTGCATAGCGGAGAAGGTGTGGTGTGATTCGAAATGGTCGGTAATCTGTTTGTTGACTTGGCTTTCGAAGACTAGAAAGGCAGGGTAGGATAGATATAGGTCTGTAGCAGTTAGGGTCAAGGGTGTCCCCCCTTTGAAGAGGGGGATAACCGCAGCTGCTTTCCATCTTTGGGGATCTCAGACGACACGAAAGAGAGGTTGAAGAGGCTAGTAATAGGGGTGGCAACAATTTCGCAGATTTAGTTTTAGAAAGAAAGGGTCAGATTATCTAGCCGCGGCTGATTTTGTAAGGGTCCAGATTTTGCAGTTCATTTAGACATCAGCTGACTGTATTTGGGAGAAAGAGAAATGGGGAAGGCTTGGGCGAGTAGCAGAGGGGAGGGCAGTGCTGTTGTCCGGGGTAGGGTTAGCCGGTGGAAGCATGGCCCAGCCGTGTAAAAATGCTTATTGAAATTCTCAATTTAGTGGATTTGTCGGTGGTGACAGTGTTTCCTATCTTCAGAGCGGTTGGAAGCTGGGAGGAGGTGTTCTTATTCTCCATGGACTTTACGGTGTCCCAAGAACTTTTTTGAATTTGTGTTGCAGGAAGCAAATTTTCTGCTTGAAAAAGCTAGCCTTGGCTGTTCTAAACTGCCTGTGAGTATTGGTTTCTGGCTTCCCTGAAAAGTTGCATATCACGGGGGCTGTTCGATGCTAATGCAGAACGCATAGGAATGTTTCTGTTGGTTAAAGGGCAGTCAGGTCAGGAGAGAACAAGGGCTATATCTGTTCCTGGTTCTAAATTTTCTTGAATGGGGCATGCTTATTCAAGATTGGTGAGGAGGCAATTTTTAAAAAATGACCAGGCATCATCTACTGACGGTGACGAGGGAATGAGATCAATATCTTCAGGATACCCGGCCAGGTGGATTAGAAAGGCCTGCTGCTGAAGGTGTTTCAGGGAGCGTTTGACAGTGATGGAGGGGTGGTCGTTTGACCGCTGACCCATTAACGGATGCAGGCAATGAGGGCAGTGATCGCTGAGATCTTGTTTGGCAAAACAGCAGAGGTGTATTTGGAGGGCAGTTTGTTAGGATGATATTATGAGGGTACCCGTGTTTACGGAATGTGGGTGTGGTACCTGGTAGGTTCATTGATAATTTGTGGTGAGATTGAGGGCATCAAGCTTAGATTGTAGGGTGGCTGGGGTGTTGAGCATGGTTCAAATTTAGGTCGCCTAGCAGCACGAGCTCTGAAGTAGATGGGGGCAATCAGTTCACATATAGTGTCCAGAGCACAGCTGGGGGCAGAGGGTGGTCTATAGCAGGCGGCAACGGTGAGAGACTTGTTTTTAGAGAGGTGGATTTTTAAAAGTAGAAGTTCAATTGTTTGGGAACAGACCTGGATAGTTATAACAGAACTCGCAGGCAGTCTTTGCAGTAGATTGCAACACGCCCTTTGGCCGTTCTAGTCTTGTCTGAAAATCTTGTAATTTGGGGATGAACAAATGTCTGAATTTTTGTGTGTCTTTCTAAGCCAGGATTCAGAACACGGCTAAACGCCCGGGTTGGTAGAGTGTGCTAAAGCAGTGAACAAAACAAACTTAGGAGGAGGTTTCTAATGTTAACATGCATGAAGCAGGCTTTTACGGTTTACAGAAGTATCAAAAAGAGCGCCTGGGGAAAATAGGAGTGGAGCCAGGTACTGCAGGGCCTGGGATTACTCTAGCATCACCAGAGGAACAGAGGAGGAGTAGGATAAGGGTACGGCTAAAAGCTATGAGAATTGGTCGCCTAGAGCTACTAGAGCAGAGAGTAAAAGGAAGTTTTGGGGGCGATAAAATAGTTTAAAGGAATAATGTACAGACAAAGGTATGGTAGGATGTGAATACAGTGGAGGTAAACCTAGGTATTGAGTGATGATGAGAGAGAATGTCTCTAGAACATCATTGAAACCAGGTGATGTCATCGCATATGTGGGTGGTGGAACTGAGAGTCGGTGGATATGGTATAGAGAGCAGGGCTAGAATCTCTACAGTGAAATAAGCCAATAAACACTAACCAGAACAGCAATGGACAAGGCATATTTACATTAAGGAGAGGCATGCTTAATCGAGTGATCAATAAGGGTCCAGTGAGTAGAGGTTGGTTGGGGTCGTGGCGATCCAGACAGCTGGCCGGGTATATGGCTATCGGTAGCAGCATAGGATGGAGGTCTGTTTGTAGATACCTCGTGCGTTTCCGTCGGTAGGTTAGTGGGGTTCCGTGTAGTGGGGTTTTGTTCAGATAGCAGCCAATAAGACAGCTAACGATTAGCGGGCCTCAGATGAGCGTTCAGGTAACGTCGGGACGGAGGTGCCGGTTGGATAAATCCCTCGGGCAGATAACGTCGGCAGTCAGTCGCGGCAGTCAGTCGTGAAGGCCCGGTGGGGTTCCGTATCTGCAGCAGCAACAAAAGAAACGGGTCCGGATGGTGATGGAACTCCTCAGCTGGCTAGCTCCAGCATGATTTGAGTTTGCTCCGGGGTCGACGTAAGCCAATAGTCACACGGTTTGCAGCTAGCTAGCTGCGAAATCAAGGTGCAAGTGTCCAGAGCCTGCGGCTGGAAACCGGGGAAACTGAGAGAAAAAAGTCCCGGAATGCTCCGGTCCGAGTCGCGTTGCACAAAAGTGCCGGTAGATTATCGAGCTAAAGGAATAGCTGATGACCACAAAACGTGGGCAGCTGAAACACCAACGCTAGCCAGCAAACCGGCTAATTTCGGGGCAGCTACAGATTAGCTGCTGGCTAGCTATCGGAGTAGCTTCTGGTTAGCTTTCAGGCTAGCTTCTGAATTAGCCCCTGGCTAGCTTCCACGATGGATTTTCAGATTGAGGTAAATAATACTTTTTGTAATTGGTGAAGCGGGTTGCAGGAAAGCTTTTGCAGGAAAGCTTTTGTAGTTGAGTTCTTGGATAATAAAATAAATAAAAGATATGCGAAGAAAAGGTGTAAATATATATATATACAGGACACGACACGACAATACGGAAAAAGACGTCTGAACTGCTAAGCCACCTTGGATCTGAGATATCTTTACATCAGCTGATGTAAGAAGCGCTTTATAAATGAATTTGATTTGAAGGGGTGTCCACATGGTTTTGTGTATATATAGTGTATCTACAACTATCGCTCCAGTATCCCTGCACATTGAATATGGTACTGGAACTGACCGACCCTGTATATAGTATGCTTGCTTATGTTCCTGTGTAGCTCAGTTGGTTGAGCAACGGCAGGGTTTTGGGTTCTATTTCCACAGGGGACCAGTATGACAAAAGTATGAAAATGTATGCACTGACTACTCTCGCTCTGTAGAAGAGCATCTGCTAAATTACTCAAATGTAAATATAATAAAATAAAAATGTTACTTTAGTTTTACCTGTTTACTACTGTATTGTTGGGTGTAGAGCTAACAAGATAGGCATTTCACTGTACTTGTGCGCATGACCTTGAAACAAGTGCTGATTTCAGAACCAAAGTGGGATGACAAAACTTTTGCGTTAAATAGCAATTGCATCTACGTTTTGGGGAATATTCAGAGGTGGAAACTTTCCGTGGGAATTAACGAAAATGAATGTTAATGCCATTTGAAACTTCTTAAGCTAGCGGAACCCCTCGACAACATCCGCTGAAAAGGCAGAGCGCAAAATTCCAAAATATTTTTTTGAAATATTTAACTTTCATACAAGTGCAATACACCAAATTAAAGCTTAACTTCTTGTTAATCTACCCATTGTGTCCGATTTCAAAAAGGCTTTACAGCGAAAGCACACCATATGATTATGTTATGTCAGAGCCTAGTCACAAAAAAACATACAGCCATTTTCCAGCCAAAGAGAGGAGTCACAAAAARCAGAAATAGAGAAAATTAATCACTAACCTTTGATCTTCATCAGGTGGCACTCATAGGACTTCATGTTACACAATACATGTATGTTTTGTTCGATAAAGTTCATATTTATATCCAAAAATCTCAGTTTACATTGGCGCGTTATGTTCAGTAATGTTGTGCCTCGAAAACATCCGGCGAATTTGCAGAGCCACATCAATTTACAGAAATACTCATCATAAACTTTGATAAAAGATACAAATGTTATGCACAGAATTAAAGATATTCTTCTCCTTAATGCAACCGCTGTCAGATTTCAAAAAAGTTTTACGGAAAAAGCACACATGCAATAATCTGAGTACAGCGCTCAGACACAAAAACAAGCCATACAGATACCCGCCATGTTGTGGAGTCAGCAAAAGTCAGAAATAGCGTTATAAATATTCACTTACCTTTTATGATCTTCATCAGAATGCACTCCCAGGAATCCCAGTTCCACAATAAATGTTTGTTTTGTTCGATAAAGTCCATTTTATGTCCAAATACCTCCTTTTTGTTAGCGCGTTTAGTTCACCAATCGAAATTCACAAGGCGCCGGCAAGTCCAGGCGAAAGTTCATACAAAGTACAAAACGTTCTATTACAGTTCGTAGGAACATGTCAAATCAATTTTTAGGATGTTTTTATCATAAATCTTCAATAATCTTTCAAGCGGACAATTCCTTTGTCTTTAGAAATGAAAGGGAACTCAGCTCGCTCTCACGGCCACGCGCATGATTTAGCTCATGGCCTTCTGCCAGACCCCTTAGTCAAACAGCTCTTATTCACTCCCCCTTCACAGTAGAAGCCTGAAACAAGGTTCTAAAGACTGTTGACATCTAGTGGAAGTCTTAGGAAGTGCAATATGACCCCATTTACACTGTATCTTGGAAAGGCAATGAGTTGAACAACTACAAACCTCAGATTTCCCACTTCCTGGTTGGATTTTTCTCTGGTTGGATTTTTCTCAGGTTTTCTCCTGCCAAATACGTTCTGTTATACTCACAGACATGATTCAAACAGTTTTAGAAACTTTAGAGTGTTTTCTATCCAAATCTACTAATAATCTGCATATCTTAGCTTCTGGGCCTGAGTAGCAGGCAGTTTACTTTGGACACGCTTTTCATCCGGATGTGAAAATACTGCCACCTATCCCAGAGAAGTTAACAAGTTAGACATGATTTAAACACACTTTGCTGTAGGCTACTATTTTCTAGTTAACAAAAAAACATATTGGTCATATAAAATATATTCACCCCACCCAGTATTGTAATCAAAACTTACCATAAAATATATTCACCTACCCCAGTATTGTAATCAAAACTTCCAAAAATATATTCACCCACCCGTATTGTAATCAAAAACTTACCATAAAATATATTCACCCACCCAGTATTGTAATCAAAACTTACCATAAATATATTCACCCCACCCAGTATTGTAATCAAAACTTACCATAAAAATATCTCACCCCCCAGTTGTAATCAAACTACATAAAATATACTTCACCCCACCCAGTATTGTATACAAAACTTACCAAAAATATATTCACCCACCCAGTATGTTAATCAAAACTTACCATAAAATATATTCACCCCACCCAGTATTGTAATCAAACTTACCATAAAATATATTCACCCCACCCAGTATTGTAATCAAAACTTACCATAAAATTATATTCACCCCACCAGTATTGTAATCAAAACACTTACCATAAAATATATTCACCGGCCACCAGTATTGTAATCAAAACTTACCATAAAATATATTCACCCTACCCAGTAATTGTAATCAAAACTTACCATAAAATATATTCACCCTACCCAGTATTGTAATCAAAACTTGGCTCAGACAGTTTAGTAGTGTGGGCTCAATAGCATCTCATTAGTGTGCAAGATCTTGAGAATCAGCTGTACATGTGATGGAAGAATGCACTGTGCATGCTGAGGGTTGCAATTCCATTGAATTGGGAATAGTTTAACCAAAATATGCTACAAGACCTAGAATTGCCTTATGTGTATCCCACAAAAAAGGTTCACTGTTATAAGCTACCTTTTTTGATGAATTTAAGCAAAATTCCCCAAATTCCCGGGCTTAACTTCCCATGGAACATTTCTGGGARAATTCAGGAAATTTACAGGGAAGTTTCTGACCCTTTGCAACCCTAATTGTATCTGCCTACTCTGGTCTGGGCACCTACGCTCTAGCCAACAGCTCGATGATACAGTGCGGGTAGGCTGTGTGGGTAGACTAGTCTACATGATGAGATGATGGATAAGAGCGAGAATATTTTTATTTGTCAAATGGCAGCCAAGCATCGATGATCATGTCACCAGAATAAGACCCTMAATATTTATTGGAAAGCAACATCAAGCTCATCACCATGCACTTTCACCACCCAGTGAAGTTAATAACTTATTTTATCTGTAGTCTAATAAACTGTGTGGTTTCCCGAGTCGAAGTGGGGAGGACTATACACCACATTGCGTGACTCCAAATTTTCTTTGACATGATGGTTATTATATCAATATTGTCTGTCCATGAGCTGTAGTGAAGGGAAGCGTTTCAATACCAGGGCCAGTCAAGCATAACACCTTCCAGAATCCAATATTGCCACCCTCCCTCTTCATATGAAGTATATTCCCTTTCTGGTGGGCAGATCTGTGCTACATGGCCTTGAGGGGAAGCATGTTTGAGAACAGTGACTGTATTATACAGAGAAAATTGTGTCCTCTGAAAAACTGTGAAACGCTGTCGGGATCTGTGTTTTATGGCACCATAATTCTCCACGCGTCAGCTGCTTTTTACTCCCTTTCATTAAGATCTTTTTTTTGGTGTGACGCTTGTTTAAAAAAAAATAAATAAATAAATAAATAAATCCGGAAACGAGCCTTTTAAGCTGATGACACTCTTGTTGTCATTGTGAGGTGAGCCGTTGTCATGGTAATGTGGCCCTCCCATGTTTTGTGAGCTTTGCTTTTTTTGCTGTGCCTGATTTACTTTATCCAGGCCATTTTGATATATAAATGAATGTGTATGGTTGTGTCCCGTTTGGTACCCTATTCCCTGTATAGTGCACTACTTTTGACCAGAACCACTTTAGGGAATAGGGGGCCATTTCTGATGCAGACTGTCTTTATTTAGCTACTGTATGGTTGTGCTACTGTATGCCGTTAACGTTGGTCAGTCACAGAACTTCTCCTCTTCCGCTTTCCAGTCCCAGTGGCTCTGTGCTAGCCTGTCTGGAGCAGGTGAAGAGCTACCTGCTCACAGACGGGACCTGCAAGTGTGGCCTGGAGTGTCCTCTCACCATTCACAAGGTGAGCCAGCCAGGAGTTGTTTGTGGGTGTGTGATGGGGCCACTCCTGGTAGCTGGGTCATAAAGTTCAAGGGAAAACACACTGCACATGCTACTGACCACTAACACACTTCTAACTGTAGCCAGGGTTGGAGGAGAGAGGTGACACGTATGTTTTAGGAGTAGCCACTGACACACGCTAACATCTTTCACCCCCCCCTCAGATATTCAGCTTTGACCCCGGGGCGGCTGTCAAGCATAGGATGGCTGAGGATGCACGAGCCGATGCCGATGTCACCAAGCTGTGTATCCACAAGAGGAAGATCATTGCCACGGCAACTCTGCACAGGAACATGGAGTCACTGCACCCCTCGCTGGCTCTGGCTAGTCACGGTAGTGGCACTGGTATGTGGAAGTTGTTTCTCAATTTGAGAGGCAAGCTTGCCCTCTGGTCCTCTGTAGCTCAGTTGGTAAAAGCATGACTCTTGCAACGCCACGATAGTGGGTTCGATTCCCGGGGCCAGCAATACGTGAAATGTATGCACGCATGTCTAAGTCACTTTGGATAAAAGCATCTGCTAAATGGTTATTATTATTATTTATATTATAACAATCCAACCATTCATATAGCTTATTGGTTGATAATGAAGTTCAATATCTCATATCTGATCACGTTCAGAAATAGGCCTATACAATGAAACATTCTACAAACTATATTAAAAAGAAATGGGAGGAGGAACTTAACATGGTTGAACATATTAGAGACTCAACAAAGCTCCACCAACTCAAGATCATGGAGAGAATTCTGTTGGAAGAATGTTATACGTTTCTTCATAACACCTAAACTGAAATCAAAACAGACTGGCTCACTACACCCTTGTTGGAGAGAATGCGGTCTATTGAGGGCGGACCACTCTCATATCCTTTGGTCCTGCCCCGCAATCGAAACTTACTGGGGAGAAATAAAATCTAACATTGGAAAAAATAATGGGATTTGACATAGAACAAACATTCATTTCTTTGTACTTGGGTGAAATACCTGATAACTTACACAATAGAGAAAAGTACYTCTTGAAGGTCCTACTGGCAGCCAGTAAAAAGGCTATCACTAGGAAATGGCTACAAAAAGACCCTCCCACAGTGACACAATGGATAGACATTGTAGAAGAAATACRCCACATGGAGYGTATGACCTTTGCTTTAAGAACTCAACAGGAGAGAGGTCAGGAATACTGGGAGAAATGGGTTTCATACTTGGAAAAGGTCTAATTCAAAGATGCTAATGTAACTAATATGATGATGAAGATATGAAGTGCACTGTAACTGCCAGATCTTTTTTGTTATTTTATTTTACTTTATTTGTACTTTCCTACAATAAGTATAAAGTATAAAAAAAAGAAAGAAATAGGCCTATACTCATAAGTGCGTTGAGATCTTACAGTATTTGATTGCCATTCAATTGCTTTTACCCTCCAATGGGTGTCACTAGATATGATGATGTGAGCATCTGTGCATTCTCAGCAAGTTTTGTTCCGTTTTTCCATATGCCATGGAGAAATTAAAATGAAAGACAATATCTTTATGGCAGATTGAGATCAGCTCTGTCAGAAATGCTCTGTTCCGTGCAGCATTTTTACAGCTGCTGTGCTGCTTTGTGCCCTGTCAGCATTGCGTTATAAAAGAGAAGCAAAAATGTGACACTGTCTGAACATGCATACACATATCAGCTAGATTATATTTCCATAGCGTTCAGTCTGCTTATCTGCTGTTTTCTAACTGTTTGCTGTAAATATAAGGTGTCTGTTGTCAATTAAGCACTGTTTGTATATTTGCAAGTTCAGAATGGAAAATGCTGAGTGAGTCACTCAGAATCATCTCAATTTTGATCTGTAATATCAACTTGACAAAACTAAGATGACTACTAACTAAGATTACTAATATGAACAATATTACTCTGCTTTGCAGGTTCGGCGACGGTGGGTCCTATGAGTCATCCAGCAATAAAGAACAATATGTACGATGGTCCACCCAACAAGATGACAATACCTGGTCAACGGTACTATAACCATGAACTGGGTTCTCCTCAGAGAGATCCGTACTCTGGTTACAGCAGGACAAGACTGGGGGGAAGTGGTCGCTGTAGCCAACAACGGTCACCCTACCGTATCCGCCACAGTGTCCTGCTCAGCCCCTCCTCCTCCACCTCATGTGGCTCGCAGCATTATGGTGATGGGACTCCCTCCCCAAGGACTGAACTTCTGGGGAGTCCTGAGCCCAACATGCTTGGTTTTCATGGAGCTTGCAGCCCAGGCTCTGCCCTTATGAACGGTGATCGTTTTACACCTCTCTCACCACCTAGTGTTCTGCTCCACGGTTCGCCTTCGGCCACCCAGCCCTCGTGTGCCATAGCAGGAAGGACTAATGTACCTGTCAATGCCAAAAGCCCCAATATGCAGAAGCCCTTCTACAGCTTCCCCCACAACAACTTTCAACATAAGCTCCAGCCTGCATGCCATCCACACCCACAGTCGCATTTGTCCCTGTCTCAGCTCCCTCCCTCCTCTGAGATGGACCCTCTTGGTATCCTGGACCCCATTCCAAGCCAGGGTCCCTTAGTGTCAAATGTATCTGGCCTCCAACACAGTGCCCATTCTCAGGTACCACCAATGAATGTAAACATCCCCCCTACCAGTGTCCCTTTGCCCAGCAACCTGCCTTTACCAACTGGGAAGTCTGGACATGTTGGGCATGGCCAGAGGGTCCAGCACCACCCTACCCCTTCATCTGTCTCGTCCTCGCCTATTGTGTCCCCGGTACATATGGCTGGGCCTGTCCTTGCCAGGGTGGAGGAGTCACCCCACCGTTCACGTTGCTCCTCYGGATCTTCTGAACACGGGAGCTTCGCTCACCCCACGGGGCTCCAGGTTCCTTGTGGGGGTTCAAAGCCACTTCCCCGGTCCCCTCGGGCCTCCTTGGGGTCCCCTCGACCTGCAATGCCGCCAAGTTCATATAAGATGGACAAACTCCATCACTTGAACGATAACCCCAACTACCTGCCAGGGAACAGTAGTCTAAGCAGGCATTCCAACTCCATGTGCCCTCCAGCTCCTGGTTCTGATAGTGTCCTTCAAAGGAATCACTCGGTAGGAATGCCCCTAAACAAGATGCTAGATCAGCAGAATCCCGCTTCCTTCCCAGCCAGCAGTCTTCTGTCAGCCGCAGCCAAAGCACAGCTAGTGAATCAAAACAAACATCCCGACAGCGCAGCGGCTGCAGAGGCTCACAGTGGCAGCGGTTTGGGACACCCAGGGCTGGTTGGTGGAGGCAGAGGTGGGAACCTAGATGGACACAGCACTTTAAACCAGCGATATCTACCTAATCCTGGGCCGTTGGCGAGCGAGGTTCAAACCGGAAGAGCAGCATTAAGAGACAAACTCATGGGTATGGCTCAGCAGAGAGAGGCGAATCGCAAGCGGAAACTGTCCAATGATGTCAGCGGTGGTGGCGTCAACAATGACAGGGCTTTCGACGTGCTCAAGCATCCAATGGGTGGCTCAGGATCAAGTTCGGCTAGCTTTCCAGAGCCTTTGAGGAGAATGTTTCAGCAGGGTAGCCTGTCCTCAAACACCTCCATGGCCCAGCTACTCCAGTCCATGAGCCACCAGAGTGCCCATAATGGGCCAAGCCACGTGGGCCACAGCCCAGCCCGATCCAGCAAATCTCCCTTCTTGGAGGAAGCTTTGCCTCATATGTCAGCTTTGCAGCAGAGCTTGCGGGGGCCTCAGCTCCAGGGCAGAGCGTTGGTCCCTTTCTTCCAGAACATGAACAACGAAGGTCAGATTTCAGGCCAAGATCTAAACATGGAGCAATTTAACGGGCCAATGAACGTAATGCAGGATCCCGCCTTAGCTGGGAACGTTGGGGTACTGGGTTACGGTGGTAGACAACATGCAGCCATGGGGTCAATGCAGGACAACCCAAACTCTCACCAGCAGCAGCAGTTTGGACGTTATCAGAAACCATCCCAGGTGCAAGGCAACCCCCACTTCAGAGGCAGGGCAGGATTGCCTCCCATGATGTCCAATGGCAGTGTCCAAGCCCTCTCTAAGTCAGGTAAGAGGCTGTTTCTTGATTTTGTTTACTTTTGTCCTCTTATCCTAAGTGTGTAGCAAAATCATAGATTTGTATTATGTTTTAAGTCAATAGTCTCTACCTACACGTTTTTGTGGTTAAGCGAAGGACAGTAATTTATTGTGCGCCCTTATGGAGAACTGGTATAGTTTTTGTTCTAGTATTGCAAATAATTGGATATACACTACCGTTCAAAAGTTTGGGATCACTTAGAAATGTCCTTGTTTTTGAAAGAAAACCATGTTTTTTGTCCATTAAAATAACATCAAATTGATCAGAAATACAGTGTAGACATTGTTAATGTAAATTACTATTGTAGCTGGAAACGGCAGATTGGTGTTTTGCGGGTACTATTTAATGAAGCTGCCAGTGGAAGACTTGTGAGGCGTCTGTTTCTCAAACTAGACACTCTAATGTACTTGTCCTCTTGCTCAGTTGTGCACCGGGGCCTCCCACTCCTCTTTCTATTCTGGTTAGAGCCTGTTTGCGCTGTTCTGTGAAGGGAGTATTACACATCGTTGTACGAGATCTTCAGGTTCTTGGGAATTTATCGCATGGAATAGCCTTCATTTCTCAGAACAAGAATAGACTGACGAGTTTCAGGAGAAAGTTCTTTGTTTCTGGCCATTTTGAGCCTGTTATCACCCACAAATGCTGATACACCAGATACTCAACTAGTCTAGTCTAAAGAAAGCCAGTTTTATTGCTTATTTAATCAGGACAACAGTTTTAGCTGTGCTAACATAATTGCGAAAGGGTTTTCTAATGATCAGTTAGCCTTTTAAAATGATAAACTTGGATTCGCTAACACAACGTGCCTTTGGAACACAGGAGTGATGGTTGCTGATAATGGGCCTCTGTACACCTGTGAAGATATTCCATAAAAAATCTGCCGTTTCCAGCTACAATAGTAATTTACAACACTAATAATGTCTACACTGTATTTCTGATCAATTTGATGTTATTTTAATGGACAAAAAAAAAACAAGAAAATGTCTAAGTGACCCCAAACTTTTTAACGTAGTGTACATTATCCTACTTTATTACAATGATCACAAAAAAATGACTATTTTGTATTATTTTTGCATAACTCTTTGTCCTTTTCATTCAGTTCAGTCTCATTTTGTTGGCGTCTTTGTCACTTGTGCTCTTTTAGAAGCTTTCAACATTGAGCTGACCGCAAAACATTTTCTGCTGCATAGCCAAATAAAAGTGATGTATTTTAAGCCTGTGCAAAACCTCTTTAAAGGCAAACATTTTGTCCAAGCAGGCAGATAAAACATTTCTGATGTTTTTCAACTTGTATTTCTCACATCAGGCCTTATTGTTCGTGCTTTTTTTGGGGGGGGGGGGCTCTAATTTCTTTAACCCATTTTCAGCTCAACTAAGTCATCATTTCAGCAATGCTTTGACCTGAAACTCAACTCTCCCATCTTGGCTATTATGATAATGTGTGTTTCTCATTGTATGAAATGATAAAGACCAAACGACGACTCACTAAGTTAGATGATCAAGTATTATGCTAGAAGTTGTTCTACTGTAAACAGTAGGMCTAGTTTCTATCTGTGTCATTGTAATCAGCCTTTAGACAGTGAGTGGCGAGACCTCGGTGTTGTGGAATGCACTTCCTTGCTATGTCCTCTGTGGTCTGCAGCCAGGCCTCTGCATTGCCAAGGGTGACAGTCTGTGACTGAGAGCCCAAGAAGCGCCACTAGCCACGCGTCACTGGTTCGTGTATCAGACGGCTATGTGCGTCCTCTTGGCTAATGTCTCTGTCCTGGAGCTAGCCTCTAGTAACCTACAGTCCTGCTCTTAGAGAGCGAAGGATGGGTGAGAGGGTCATGGAAAATGAGAACAGCGGTTCTAGTAAACAAGTAATGTAATATTTAATCTGAATTATTGAGATTGGGATTTGATCTTAATTAGAGCTGAGCAATATGGACAAAAATCCATATGGTTATAAATTGCCTGAGTTGATGCCATAATGATAAACCAAAGGATACGTTTATAACAATGTGCACCACACTGTTTATTATTATTCTTTAAACTACTCCTACTAGTTTGAGGGTTGTAGCCATCAATTGTCTCTTTAACAGTCACCCATATTAGAGAACTTATTTAATTTCAAACTTCACATTTCTCTAGTCTAGGCTACTTATTGCAATGAATGATATCAGCAAAAATGTCTGCGGTAAGTGATCGGTATGGTCGGTGTCGATCATTTTTGGTTTATCATCCCAGCTCTAATCTTAATGGTTGTAGGTAGTTGGGTGGATGAGTAGGATACCAGCTCTGCCACCATATACTTTTTGTCTCTTGTCATTTTATTCTGAGGTGATACGTAGTAAGTAAAGGTTGGTTACGGCATTTAGTCTAGATACATTCTCTTAGCACTAGTCTGATTTAAATTACGTACAGTCCACTCCTGATGTATGCAACGGCTTGGGATTGTTGTGAATGCAGATAGCAGGCGATGGCACGAGAAAATTAAGAATTTGAATTGGGACTAGTGAGATGCACTCCCCTTGAAGGGAAATTGCATCTCCTTTTGATGTGCAATTATCAGGAGTCGAATGTATCTAGACAGATGAACCCTTTARCGTAAGCTAATTACAGTAGGTGGAATCTTGTATTTTATACACTTTCATAGTAGTGTCTAGTCACTAGCTATCTGCCAGAGAGTAGGGAGCACTTTCACCTGGACAAGCCAATGCCCTTACAGTGAGAGATGTGCCACACATCCATAAACATGGATGCGTTTCTGTTTCGATACAGGAGCTCCACACATATGATCACATTCACTTCCTGTCCAAGCTCTGTGGATTCAGCAAATGTCCTCCGAAACCGTCAAAGTTAGCGGATCATGGTGGCTACTGGCTACTTTGTTGAGGTTTGTCATCTGTTTTTGTTAAATGAACCTTTTTATTTCAATAGCAATAGACTCCTAATGTTGTCACTGACTGCTATTGTTGACTACTTCTCCTGTTCTACACCATACCCTTGCTGACAGTTTTGAGGTAATGTATGGATATCCATCTAGGCATATGGCTCGAGTTCTAGAAGTGTACGTTCAAATTTTATATCCTGATTGATTTAAGAGTCAGTGGCCATCTTGATTTAAGAGTCAGTGTGTAGTCAGGAAAAGCCCAAATGAACCCCAGTTGACCCCTTTGATTTTCATCTCAACAACATTGTTTTCTTTTCTCACTTGTTTTGTCGGTTTCCTTTTTCTTTCGTATTTGTTCAATCAAGTCCTCACAAATCAAGGGAAGTAAATGGGAGTACATTTTGGGCTTGTTTTTACGACCACACTGCTCTCTTTTACTGTCTCTTTGTATTYCAACACATCCTCTTCCAATTACCACAGGTAATTGTCTTATTTGGAGTGATTGTGCTATTCCCAAGTGATCCCCCTTCACTACTTCCTCTCAGAGAATCCCCTGCTTTTTGTGATCGTCACAGTCTGTTAGGTCTCCCGTTGTTCTCTGTAGTTTGCCAAGTTCCAAGACTTCAGTGTTTGCTTATCTTTGAAARGCCTCAGTTAGCTTGGAGCAGTGTTGACCTCATGATCAGATCTCCCTAGACTCTCCCTTCCTCACTTCACTCATGATCAGATCTCCCTCTACACACCTAATCCCTCAATTCACTCCTCATTCTCCCAACTTTCTCACCCCTCTTGTGTTTCTTTGTAATCTCTCACATCTCTCTCTCTCTCCCTCCCTCCCTGTACAGTTGAGGTCAGTAGTTCTCTGAGCTGTGAGCTGAGGCAGGCCCAAGAGGAGAGTCTCCAGTCTCTCATCAGGAGCAGCCAAGCCAATACACAGCAACAGCTTGTTCAGGGTTCGGGTCGTCACTCCATACAGAGCCAGCAGCTCCACAGGTTCCAGAGCCAGGGTTCCCATCCTGTTGCCCCTCTCCCTGGTGGAGCTGCCTCCAACCCCATGAACAGCCTCCTTCAGAGATTCCAGGTCAGGCTGATGTGTTCAGGCTGATGTGTTCCTGGTCTGTTTCAGCCTTATTTTCTCTTACTTTCTGTGTATATGTATTAGTGTTGTATTTTAAGGATGATTATTGTTGATTACTGTCAACATAACAGCCCTTCTCCCTCTCTTTTTGTTACAGGGGGGTTTGCCTGAGAGGATTCCACTGCCCAACAGAGCTATGATGAGTCGACCGGGGATTATGTCCATGTCCCAACCCGGTGCCCCTTGCCTCCAGGAGGGTCATCGAGAATACCAGTCTCCCCAGGGCCTTCACAGTGGTGGGGGAGAAGTTATTGATCCTATCCACAGGGAAGCGATGGGCATGGCCAGCAAGAGCACGTCTAATGTCATTACATCAGCGGGTGGTAGCAGTACCTTCGCTGCTACTGTTGTCTGCGAACCTGTTGACCTCTCCCATGCGGTCAACTCTGTCATCCACACCGGCCCCCTCCGCTCATTTCAGGAGCCAGTGCCGGAGCACCGACACCATCCCAAGGTGGGCCGGCCCCGCAAGAAGACCCCTGAACGGAACAACATCTTCTCCCCCGTTGCCATGGAATCTCCTACAAGATTCCGCTCGCCTCGACGTGGAGCCCAGAGAAGACAATGGGACRGAGAGGCGGAGGGCAAGGAGCAGGCTGGTCTGTGGCGTGATGACGAGCCCCTCCAACAGCTTTCCTTAGCCCAGAGCAGAAACGGCACCTACCCAGAAAGGCCCAAAGGTCAGGCCCACTTAGGCCCCCAAGATCAAACACCACTGCAAGTCCCCAGTGGTATGTATGCCCATATGAACGGCAACGGTAGGGGCCACACCTCGGGAAGACCCAGACACCCCAGCCTGTCCCCACCAGAGGGCCACTTCACCAAGGACTACAGCCTCTTCAACGGACATCTGAACGGCCAACTCGACGGCCAACTCAACGGGCACTGCTACAACAGGTATTACAATGGGCACCTGAACGGGAGCCTGAGCGGCGAGGAGGACCTGAGGCCTGGGGACTCACCCTCCTCCAGTGAGGGGCTCCAGCTCCACCACAGGCCAAGAACTCAGACCCACTACCCGGGAGAGYTGCTCTGGGGCCAGGGCAACGGCTTCCCTCCATGGCCAGGCAAGATGGGGAGCGAGGGGCACATGTACTCCCTTGGGATGGTGAACAGCATACAGGGCAAAGTGAGATTATTGTATTGTCAGTGTTGTGTGATTATGATTGGTCACATGACTACACCACATAAGGAAGTGGAGTTCTCGGCCACAATTTCACCCTCAGTTTCAACACTATTTTACATTACACTTTTGCTGTTAATACTGTTGTGCACCATACCTTTGATAATGCTTTGTATAAGAGAGGAGTTTTAAAATGTGCAGACATTAGGCATGGCATGTCCCTAAAGGATATTATTCACAAGGAGCATGGCAGGGAAAGAGAACAACTCAGGTGTTCTGCATTCAAAAACTATTTCTGCTCTGTGGCACTGCCAACGGCCTCAGAGATGCCAAAGAATTAGTCGTTTCACCCCCATTTTCACTTCTGTCGACATCCATTGCTTGAATTTATTTACAGCCTACTGTGCCTATTGTTATTTTCAAAACTACTGTCCAGGCTCTTCAATTTGRGATTGGGGGAATCTGCTTTTATAGCGTGACACACGTTAATTTAGGCTAACATTTGGACTAGGTGTTATTTCAGTTTGGTTTCTTGCCTAGTTTGACCTTACAGATAATATGCAGTGGTGGATGAATTTGCCACACCCATCCTTTTTATAGGCCTATGTGTGGACAGCTATTTGAATAAATCTGACTCCTTGTGTTGAGTAAAACAGAAATTGAAAGCAGTTTTGAAGGGTAGGAGAAAATGCCTCTTTTAATTAGAAAACTGTTGAATTCTCTGTYGTGTGTTTAATTAAAGAAGCTTGCCAGTTAGTCATAAGACAATAAGGCTTTATTGAAGTTGAATTGTTGTGATTATTGAGTGTTAAATGAAGTCATTGCTTTGACATGAGTCATTCTGCAAACTCAATTAGAACTCCTGTCCTGAGAACAGGGTAATGTTATTTTGGTTTCACTTGGCTGTCTTAACACTCAATGCAGATGATCCTTTGGTAAAGTTTTGGTTTTATTCCCCCGGTCAGTGTTTTGGTAATGTTTTTTTCTACTTGCCCTCAGGTAGAGTCAGACAATTTCCAGAGGACACTAACAGAGGATCTGGAGACACTACACAAAGCAAACAAAATAACTAGAAAGTAAGTTACTTACCCTAATCAGTGGTTCTCAACTGGTTTTGTCTCTGGATGCAAATTGAACCAGGTTGTCTGTCACGCTCCAATATTCACATTGCTATTATTTGTTTAGCCAAAATGCAAAAAATCTGGAAAAATAGGTTTAATGCATTGTTGATAGTAAATGCACCAATTTACATAACGAGAGCAACAGTCCCACTTTTTCATTTTCAATAATTGCAATTTCCCATATTCTTGATGAAGAATGTCAATCTCACTGGTTTGAGACAACAAAATCAACCAAATCCGCTAAATAGCGCTGCTAATAAATATTGAAAATACCGTGATTTAAGAAAAAATGTCCAGAGGTTAGATCATTTTAAAAAGAAATCTACAGTACCAGTCAAAAGTTGGGAAAAAGGGGTTTTCTTTATTTTTACTATTTTCTACATTGTAGAATAATAGTGAAGACATCAAAACTATGAAATAWCACATGGAATCATGTAGTAATGAAAAAAGTGTTAAACAAATTCTTCAAAGTAGCCACCCTTTGCCTTGATGACAGCTTTGCATACTCTTGGCATTCTCTCAACCAGCTTCATGAGGTAGTCACCTGGAATGCATATGAATTAACAGGTGCACCTTAAGTTAATTTGTGGAATTTCTTTCCTCAATGCGTTTGAGCCAATCAGTTGTGTTGTGACAAGGTAGGGGTGGTATACAGAAGATATCCCTATTTGGTAAAAGACCAAGTCCATATTATGGCAAGAACAGCTCAAATAAGCAAGAGAAACAACAGTTCATCATTACTTAAGACATGAAGGTCAGTCAATACAGAACAGTTGAAGAACTTTGAACGTTTCTTCAAGTGCAGTCGCAAAAACCATGAAAGCGCTATGATGAACCTGGATCTCATGAGGACCGCCACAGGAAAGGAAGACCCAGAGTTACCTCGGCTGCAGAGGATAAGTTAATTAATTACCAGCCTCAGAAATCTGCAATTAACTGCACYTCAGAGTTCACGTAACAGACACATCTCAACATCGACTGTTCAGAGCAGACTGCGTGAATCAGGCCTTCGTAGTCGAATTGCTGCAAAGAAACCACTACAAAAKAACACAAATAAGAAGAAGAGACTTGCTTGGGACAAGAAACACAAGCAATGGACATTAGACGGGTGGAAATCTGTCCTTTGGTCTGATGAGTCCACATTTTTGTTTCCAACCACGYGTCTTTGTGAGACGCAGAGTAGGTGAACGGATGATCTCYGCATGTGTGGTTCCCACTGGGAAGCATGGAGAAGGTGTGGTAGTGCTTTGCTGGTGACACTGTCAGTGGTTTATTTAGAATTAAAGGCACACTTAACCAGCATGGCTACCACAACATTCTGCAGCGATCTGCCATCCCATCTGGTTTGCACTTAGTCCCACTATCATTTGTTTTTCAACAGGACAATGACCCCAAATACCCCTCCAGGCTGTATAAGGGCTATTTGACCAAGAAGGAGAGTGATGGAGTGCTGCATCAGATGACCTGGCCTCCACAATCACCTGACCTCAACCCAATTGAGATGGTTTGGGATGAGTGACAGCAGAGTGAAGGAAAAGCTGGCAACAAGTGCTCAGCATATTTGGGAACTCCTTCAGGACTGTTGTTAAAGCATTTCAGGTGACTACCTCGTGAAGCTGGTTAAAAGAATGCAAAGCTGTCATCAAGGCAAAGGTGGCTACTTTGAAGAATCTYAAATATAAAATATTTTTTTATTTGTTTAACACTTTTGATTACTGCATGATTTCATATGTGTTATTTCATYGTTTTGATGTAGAAAATAGTACAAATAACTCTTGAATGTTTAGGTGCGTCCAAACTTTTGACTGGATATAGATAGATAGAAATAGAACTAGGGGGTGGCAGGTAGCCTAGTGGTTAGAGCATTGGGCCAGTAACCAAAAGGTTGCTAGATCGAATCCCCGAGCTGACAAGGTAAAAATCTGTTGTTCTGCCCCTGAACAAGGCAGCTAACCCTAACCCTAACCCTAGGCCGTCATTGTAAATAAGAATTTGCCTAGTTAAATAAATAAAAATATATAGATATATAAAATCTGTTCCTCTAGTTTTTATCAGATACAGTAATACAAATGTTGTCTTTCTTACAGTGGGGGAAAACGGAATAACAACCTAGAAGCTGCTATACAGGAGGCTATGAGCGAGCTGGATAAGATGACGGGCAATGTGAGTACTCTGACGTCTAAACATCATGGTTAGATTCATAGTATTTGGTTATGTACTGTATATACACACCTTTCTAGACATGACCTTTGGGTGCCCAAATGTGTGTGAGTCTACAGTCTCTAAAGATGGTGTTCCATTTTTATTTCCTAATTTCTTTGGCGCACCAGATGTCACAGAGAGACCGACAAGTCAAGACCCCTAAACCCAAGAGGAGGAAGATCTCCAGATGACAGTGAATGTGTGGATCTGTTACTTCAGTGGCCTTCTGAGTAGCGGTCCATCTAGCCAATGGGTTTCATTGTAGCCGATGTGGAACCGCTAGCTAGTTAGCTGTGTGTGCATTAGACGYGACCATTGTCCACTCTGTTAAATCAGCTTGGTACTTAGTCGAACTGGATTGGTGCTACAATTAGTCAACACCCCTTCCACCTTGACCACCACCAAGACACTGACAGTGAAAGAAGTACAAGAAAGGGTGGAGGAACCTAGCTGCAAAATAATCGCTATGATATATCCACTGCTAGCTTGTCCTTATATAGAATCTCATTCTTTTCCATATGAGGAAATTGTTGGTACAAATATTTCTGATGCATTTTAGATGTACAATAGACAAAGGAAAACAGTACATTATATTCAGTGATTTAATTGTATATATTGTTCAGTATTATCATAGATGAGTTGATCTACTGCTCATTTTCTAATGTACATGTCTATCTTCCATGTTTTTATGTTGCACAAAACAGTGCGGCCAGAGATTTCTTTTTTCAAAAGAAAAGCAGCATAAAGGCATTTTTCTACAGATCTATTGAAACATGCATCAAACCGCAGAAGGATTAGGAACATTTGAACTTCAACAGACACTATTTTCAGCAAGGATGTTCTTCTCCTGCTGGAAAGGCATACAGAGTCCCAAGAAAAGTAAACTGGTAGATTTGAAGATGGACACTGTGGGTCTATCTGAACATAGAGAGACATGCAAATACTTTCTCTTATGTTTTTATCCAAGAAAAGAAAAAGCCATCAAGGGAAGGAGTCTAAAAAAAATGCCTCTAAGTTAAATTATATTTACTCCCAAAGTAAAAATGTATTTTCTCTGAATATTTTTGATACAGATTTTCTGTGTTATATCTGCCAAATGACTTTAATTGTGAGTGTTTTGTGTTCATTTAAAAAAGGGTAAGTTATTGTAAAGTATAAACAAATTTGTGGTATACATGCATTCTGAAACTTAAGTATTCAATATTAACAGTTGTAATATATGGTTCTGTCACTAGTGTTTAATTTACAATTAAGTTAATATTTAAATGGTGCAAATCATGTAATTTGAGCATTGCTCTGTTTTGTGTTTTTTTTTTTAATATATACTCTTGAATGTGTCATTTTCAAGTGTCAAAATGCCTTATTGGATGAACTGCACATTTACAGTTCAGAAGAGATCATTAGTATACGCATTGGTTTTCTTTGCTCTGAAAAGCAAGTTTAAACGACCCAAGAAAGTATGAGAGTGAACTTTGATTTGAGCCTTATATCCAATGCTATAACCCCCAGCTGCCAAAGCTATGCCCCATCACAAGTTGGGACTTTTAGTTTATATTATTTACCTTTTTAATACTCTATTGAATAGGTGGCCTTAATTTAGTTGATTTTCATTGTTTTTGTTGCTTTTGTACTTTATTATTTATTTATGAACCCCATATTTATTTGTAGATTTGTTACATTGCATTAAAATGGTTACTTAGCAATAATACTAAGAGTTGTACACTCTGAAAAGCCTTTATAGTGTTATATTTTTCTCTTAACAAATTAACAGCCTATATATGGATAAATATTCAGTCAGTGGTTTTTAAATATGAATTTATATATTTGTGTTTATTTATGAAGTGTAATTTCTTTGGGATGCTTGTATGTGCATATAGTGTTTTTTTCTTCTTACTCGTGTCAAAACTGAGTATATACCCACAGCCTGAAGACATTTTTAAATGTTTATATTAAATGAGTGAACTTAATTTTCTGTACTTTATACCCTGACTCAGGAGGGGAACCTTCTGATTTGATCAGTCKTGGGTAAATCTGAAATTGTAAAACTGAAATGTTCTTGATAAGTTTGTCCAAAAATGTTGTATTTGAAATACAATATCAAGTCATCTGTATTCAATTGTAACAGAACAACAGGTCATCCTAAAATGTAATCGCTAGGTGACCAAGTGTTATTAATACGAGTGTCATCAACATTATATCCATCTTGTTTATAATTATTTCATTTAGCACTCTTACTCCTAAAATATGAAGAGCTCACCACTAGTTCATGGACTAAGTAAATCATGTTAAATGTTGTATTCCATTTCAAATTACTTGGCCTAATACTAGGCCTATTTATCATGAAAGTATTATGAGTTACATTGCATTAAAWTTATTTAGGTCTTCCATTTTCAACTTTTTGTCTACTGCAATGATCTTGAGTGATTGTGTTTATATGGAATAAATGTTTTGCCATCTTGTTAAAAAAAAACATTGTTTGAATTAGCTTTTTATTGAATGTTTTTTTCCATGTCATTTTGTGATCTTTATTTCAGGACATACGGTACAAGCTGAGTGGCCCACATTGGTTTTATGGTGTGGGGAAGAAAAAACATTTTTGTAAAGTATTTTTATTTTAAGTCATTTGGCATTTTAACAGTCACAATGTGGCACCAACATTGAAGTATATTTTGTACTTGAGGTTCTTATAGTTTTTAATATCTTTCTGCATACATAACAGCTGTAGCATCTCCCCTTTCTGCTTCTCCAGCAGAAATGTTTCACATTTTAAAAAAGTGTGCCTGAAATTTCAGGCAGTGGAAGGTGGCTATTATGCTTCGTTCAAAATCTTTCCATTGTGTTTGTTCCATAGGGATGTACAAATTTGACAAAGTATTGCATTAATTTTGCAATAAAATTATGTATTCTATCAACTGTGGTTTATGTGATTTTTATAGTCTCTTCCAGTCTTTATCAGTTTCCCCTTAAAGCARCTAACTACAACACACCTACCCTAATTCACTTCAAATCCAAAAACATCTGTATTTTACATTGCCAGTGTAAAATATGTTATATTTTGTATATTCAAGGACACTTAAGTGATCTGTAAATTGTTCAACTACCCTCTTTGCAACTTTTGAAATGATAGGCAGAAATGTTATTGAGCATACTGGGCTGAGTGTTTGGGATAAGTGAACAATCCCCATGTTATATGTTTTTCCAACAACTAAAAAGTAATACTTAACTAGGCAAAATTCAAAGTGTGGTGGTTTGCATGTATAGTCATTAAAACCATGTTACATGATTTCTTCATGCGTGTTGTATGAGATGCGCGCGCAACACCAGGGCCCATGTTTTTCAGATGTGTCGCGCTGGCTGTCGGGATTGCTCAGACGCTGTGAACATGTCCGCCATGTTTTCCATGGCACTGGGAGAGGATCAACCGAGAAAAATAGCTTCTAAATCCATGTGAACGCGACCAGAAATGGCTTTTCACATTGAATTTCGACCGAATGAGAACCAATGAATCCTTCTATTGTGGAAACAGCGGAGTCCCTTGTGGATTTATACCGAATTTTTGAGCGAATTCGGGCGGGATACATGTTTTCTTCGCATTCAATGTGATTGCGAWAGGGGCCAACAATGAGTAAACTATCGTTCCGAGCGCGAGCGCTAGACGCCGCCAAACCTCTCCCCATATACCGCAACAAAGACCTTCCAGACCTAAATGACTGCGTTTCGATCAACCGGGCTGTGCCGCAAATGCCTACGGGGATGGAAAAAGAAGAAGAATCGGTAWGAAAACGTTTTAAAATTGAGATCTCTTAAAAAATATTTCAGGTGCACAGCAGGGCGATTGTATTCTTGATGCGTTTACGCAACGTCTTGTGCGTATGTTCTGTCTATGYTGAGGGTCCTTCATTTCACGCTCGTTGCGTAGTAAATCGTGGTCTTTACGCCAATATATACTCTCATAGCGTAAACAACGAGGCTTCTGTATGATTGGCGACGCTTTCTTCGACTAGTGACGTGAATGGTTTTACGCAAATTTTCTTGGTTGCTATTGATAACAAACAGGCGTGCGTTGTCGTAACAAGTTAGCGTAGCTAACATTAGCAAGCTAATTTACAGTGAGTTTCTTATCCAACTGTATATGTCTGAAGTAGGTAATTAAATAAAGTGACTACTGTATACTAGTTGGCTAACGGTTAGTTAACTTGGGTTAACTCTAGCTAGCTGTCTTTACTAAGTAACTAACAGGAGATGTATGGGTGGCAGATGGCTATAGGCGCCGTAAAAGAACCTTGGCCCACTTGTTGGCTAGCAGGGTAGCTAGCTACTTCTGTCTTTGATCTCTATTCTTGTTACATCAGTGCAGATGTAGTATTGCCTGCAGTCAAACAGCAATGAAAGAATCCTACACCTTTCAAATTGTTGCAGGAGGTTTCATCACCATGCTGCAAGCYGCTGTTGGTTTGCCTGTGCAGCTGAGCTGCCAWTGAACCCAGGGCATACAGAGTGTTATTTGCAGACAAAACGGTCTTGTCTGCTCTCCGTTTGTACAGTATATGAAAGGCAGCCTCTTGCATTCATGCTATGCAAACATGGGATTTATTTCGTTTAAAATACAGAGCAGGTCAGTTACAAAGTAAACACATTAAGATAATCTCATCATTCTTTCTCTCCCTTACTCTTATCTGGTTCTTCCTCTGTCTCACTCTCTCGCTTTCTGAATTGTGCAAATATAGGGTTTCAAAGAAATAGAATATTTCTCTCCCTCTCTCAGGAGCACCATCTCCAGAGGGCCATCTCTGCTCAGTCGGTTTTCAGGGAGAAAAAGGAGAACATGGTCATCCCGGTGCCTGAGGCAGAGAGCAACATCACTTACTACGACCGCCTCTACAAAGGAGAGCTCAGGATCCCCAAACAGCTCTTCCACATCCAGCGTCAGTAGCATTTCCTTGGAAGCAGCCTCTGTAGGCTAGACCCCCTCCAATCCAACTCTCTAACACGCACGCATATTGACTCAGAGGACAAATGTCGACAAGCTATCAAATAGTTTCTGAAAGGTTGCGTGCCAAATCTGAATAGTGACTCTTTGACCAGCTAGCTAGTACATATTTGACTGTGTCTTTTAGCCAAGGTTACAGAACAATTGATGTCAGTTGTTACCACATCACTTTCACAAGATGAAATCTGTCCAGCAGCCGACCAACTGTAATTGGTTAAAGAGGCCCTACACTAAAGCATTTGCACCAAGAAAGCCTTTGCTGACTTCATTTTATCCTCTCTTCCTCCTCTCACAGCCCTGGGTCTGGACAATGAGCAGCCAGACTATGACATGGACTCAGAGGATGAGATCCTCCTCAACAGACTCAACCGCAAGATGGAAATCAAACCCATACAGTTTGAGACCATGGTRGACAGGTTGGAGAAAGCCAGCACAAATCAGGTAACATAACACCCTCCGTCTGGACCAGCAGCAATTGTGTTATCTAAAGAGGTTCTCTGTGTTAATAAAAGATTAACCTGGTTGTAATGCTGCTTTAAGAGGCGTTTGCTCTGGAAAATAATCAAGGGAAACGTTGTAATAAACTAAACTTTMATCTCACGTCTTCTCACAGATGGTCACTATCACAGAGGCCAARCTGCTGCTGAACGAGGATGACTACCTCCTGAAGGCCGTGTACGACTACTGGGTGAGGAAGAGGAAGAACTGCCGGGGCCCGTCGCTCATCCCCCTCATCAAGTTGGAGAAGAGGGACGGCTCCACCAACAACGACGCCTACGTGGCATTCAGACGACGCACAGAGAAGATGCAGACCAGGAAGGTGAGGAATTAGAATCACATGGCTTGGACTGAAGTGTCTCCTCGCACTTAGATTATATGCAGTTTCAGTATTAGGCGATCATTTGCTGCTCTTTCCGTCTGTGATGACCTTCATTGTAGCGACTCTTATTTTTAATTTTTTTTATTTTACTAGGCAATTAAGTTAATAACAAATTCTTATTTACAATGACGACAAAACCCTAACCCGGACGACACTGGGCCAATTGTGTGCTGCCCTATGGGACTCCCAATCATGTCCGGTTGAATCGAACCAGGGTCTGTAGTGACGCCTCTAGCACTGAGACGCAGACCGCTGCGCCACTCAGGAGCCCCACTCAGGAGCCCCATTGCAAAGGAAAACTTTAAAAAATTGTTTTTGTCCTATCAAGGCTTGTAGCCTTGCACAATTTAATTATTAATTGAATGATGTTGCATGTGATTTGTTTCATGTTAGCTACAATATGTTGTCGCCCCTGTAATGTGCTCCAAGCATTTTCATGTCTCCCTGTACCCTTACTCACTCAGGTCTCCTGTGTAGGCTTGATGATCCTGAGGGTTGGTATAGTTGTTTGACCATGTCTCTCGATGTTTAGAACCGTAAGAATGATGAGGCGTCCTATGAGAAGATGTTGAAGCTGAGGAGGGAGTTCAGCCGGACGGTCACCATCCTGGAGATGATCAAGCGGAGGGAGAAGAGCAAGAGAGAGCTGCTGCACCTCACCCTGGAGGTGGTGGAGAAAAGGTGAGCCTTAAAAGCATTGGAGGGGGGTGTTGTGAGATTGCAGTCTGTGCCTTATTGGTGCCCTGTTTCTCACAATGCGCGTGTGACTGTAGCCTGTGTCCTGCTAGTGGTGCATGGAGGAACCCGGCAGGGCTTCCTGTGTAAGAGCAGGCTACAGGTCATGCCGAGTGGTCATTGTCGGAGCGGGCTGCAGGTCATGCCGGGTGGTCATTGTCGGAGCGGGCTGCAGGTCATGCCGGGTGGTCATTGTCGGAGCGGGCTGCAGGTCATGCCGGGTGGTCATTGTCGGAGCAGGCTACAGGTCACCTAGTTTCTAACACTGTAACACACTACTAGTCCCGGTGCTGAAAAAAAAGGCTTGTCTCGTCCTGTTCTTTCATGTTGACTGTGAATACCGTCAGTCAAAATGAATGATGGTGAAGTTACAGCTGCCTATTTTATTTTTGTTAAATTCCCCCCTTGTATATTGAATGAATGTATTCTTATTATTTATGTGTTGTTTCCGTGTAGATATCAGATGGGTGACTTTACGGGTGAAGTCCTCAGTGAGGTGACAGCCCCTTTGGCTGAGAAGCCCGTCTACACAGTTCCMATCACTGTAACCAACGGAAACCGCCATAACCACAAAGCTGAGATCAAAATCAAGGTAATATTAGGGCTTCTATCAACCATAACATTACCGCTTTACTTTTACCTGGGGGGGGGGGGTTACATTTGACCATCAAGCAGTTCAGAATAGGGAGATGCTGGAGGATGAAACCTGCATCACACTGATTACATTTCAAGAAATTGAGTGCAGCAATGAACTCTTCTCACTCTGATCATTTGACTATGAAGAAATCTTGTCTGTGTGGCTCTGACACTTAACGACCTTTAACTCCACTGTCTTTCTCTTTCAGACGCACAAGTCTGGTGGTCTCCAGCACCATGGGTACCACCACGTCTCGGTGAAGGACGAGGATCCCTTTGACTTTGTCAGACCAAAGAAAAAGTACACCAGGCGGGAACCTCTGTGCCGCCCCGGCAGGCCTGCCAAGCGCCAGCACATCGTTAACAAGGCCGATATTAAACAGTATGACTTCCACAGCTCTGGAGAGGAGGACTACCCACTGGTCAGTACCTCTGAGAACAGGGTCCTGATGATAATATCATATTGAAGWAGTTCATGCGTTATGACATATTTAGTTTGTGTGCACGTGTGCATTTTATAGTGTTGGTTTTGTCTTCTCCTTCAGTCTCCACCATCAGAACCGGACGAGGAGAATGATCCAGATGGAACGTTTGCCTTCAGAAGGAAAGCAGGATGCCATTACCTTGCTGTGAGTCTCACTGCAATCACAACTGTAATTAAAGTATATTCTCTCACATTCATTTGCAATTCCACACATTATTAGTATCGGTGGTAATATTGTGCTATTGGGTCTAGTCTGTGGCTAAGGTGGTATTTGGTCCTGTCTGTATGTCACTGTGGTAGCTAGCCTAAATGAGTAACGGTTTCCTCTGCCTGTCTCTCCAGCCCTGTTTGGACCAGACCTCTGGGCTCCTGTGGGATCACCCTGAGTTGGCAGGGCTGGATGCTCTGCGGCATCGTCAGTCCCTCACCGCCCTCTCTGTACCCCAACGTTGTGTGGGACTGGCCCGTAGGAGGGTGGGCCGAGGTGGCAGGTACGTCACAGCATACCTCTCACACTGCGTCCACTTATTCTCCTTTGAAATATTTGTCTTTGCTGTCTTCTGTTCAGATAGTTATGCTATAGGTTAGGTATATTGTAGGTTAGGTATTTATCGTGACTTTGATTTAAGTCTATTCATAAATGTTAACTCACATTATGATTTATCAGAATGAATGTTTCTCTTCTTCTCTCAGGGTCCTGTTGGATCGGGCATCGTCAGACCTGGATGGAGTACTGAAGCAGCTAGACTCAGCCGTCTTCAGCTCCTCCTTCCCTAAAGGCCTTTCTGCGGTTCCAGAGCTATCTGACCACCARGTACCCTCACAGAACCATCGAACTATGCCTGGCTCTGCATCCTCGCTGACAGACCTTCTGAGCAACATTCAAGCCCTGAGGTGGCGCTTTTTCAGACCTAGGTCCACCCAGGGTGACGGCAGTGGGGAAGGCAGGACGGGTAGACCTTCCATGGACAACAGGTTGTCTGGAGGGCTGTTTGTCCACACCAAGAACAGTGGCTCAGGTGAGCTTCTCCTCAACACCATAGCGAAGGTCCATCTTCCACTTTCCAAGCCACTACCAAACATAATTTAACTGYATACAGTTTCTATCTTGGCTATATTGTGATAGTACTGCTTGTGGAA
The DNA here is from genome assembly GCF_002910315.2 of Salvelinus sp. IW2-2015. NCBI lineage: Eukaryota > Metazoa > Chordata > Actinopteri > Salmoniformes > Salmonidae > Salvelinus > Salvelinus sp. IW2-2015. Next base: position 37,128,027 of record NC_036875.1, on the reverse strand, counting down.
CACATTTGGTTTTTCTGTTAATTTTCACATTGTGGTTTTGTTTTCCTGTCAGCCCCCCTGGTCTTCCTCACATTTCTCTACAGAAACTGTTCTCAGAACTGCCAGGAAGGGTTGATTCACAACTCCCAGTCAGAAATTATTTGTTCAGGGAAGTGGAAAGACTGCCACTGAACTGTAGCATGTTAGGAGCTTGCATATTGAGGAACTGGCCTCTCTCCTGATTCTGTTTGCAATTTCCTTGGCCGCTTCTTCTCTCTGACCCCTAGTGTTAAGGAGTGGCACCGCAGGCGGTCTTCATCTTCTTACCATATCCTCCTCCCTTCAAGGATGCTGTATTACAGTCTGCTAGTCTTCCCTCCCTCGTTGCTTTGTACACCACCTTAGTATATGTATTGGTCTCTTTTATCTTTGTTGTTCTTAGTCTGATGGCCTTGATCTCCTGTATCTGCAGGTGGCATCACAGAGGAACAATACCAGGTCCATCAGCAGGCTCTKGCCCAGATGCAGAAACAGCAGCTGGCTCAACTGCAGCTGAAAGCTCCTCCTCCCCAGCAGCATTTCTCACTGCCCGAGCGACAAAACACACAGGTACACAGTCTTTCACCCCTTACACAGCATTCCTAATGACTTCAGTCCAGTCAGTGGGGCAGAATGCATTTTCATTTCATGTGTTGATGGGTTTCAAACAGCTCCATGTGTGTTTGGATGACTGCTATGGCCGTGTTCTGTTCTAAAGACTGTCATTATATTGTGTTGTAGACTGCTGGCTCCACTGACTGCATCATATCAAAGACTCTTGACTCGGCCGGCGCCCATTTTGCTGCGTCAGCTGTGATCAGTGCTCCAGGCCAGGTCAACAATGAGAACAAACCAGACAACACCAGCGTCAACGGCGTCGTCCAGCCTTTAGGTCTGCTTCAGAATATATCATACATTTGAAATCTATGGACTACTCTCAGATATTATTTTGTTGTTGGGTTCCGTAGAGGAATTGAGTCATTGCTAAATGACCACCCCACTTMATTAATTTACATTTTAAGATATGTGCTTATTCGGGTAATAGGCCTACTCAGGTTTGACGGTGTCATATCACCTCTCCTGCAGGGACCTCCAGACCTCCTCACTCCACCAGCACATCCCAGGGCGGCACAGGGTTGGACAGGTCAGGTCGGACCCCCTCCAGCGGTGGCCCTCTGCTCCCTGCTTCCCACTCGACCGCACCCCAGTCTCTGCCCAATCACCGGGGCCACGGCAGCGCTGTCTCCCCTGCCCACCACCACCACAACGCCCGGCCCTCACCGTCTGCCTTGAAGCTGGCCACCATGGCCGCAAGCAGCCTGGAGCGCGTGCCCAAGGTGACGCCTGCCATCGGCAGCATGGCCAGGTAAGACCTTTCAATTTCTTCTTTCATTTAGAATGGCTGATATGCAGTACCAGTCAAAAGTTTGGRCACAGCTACTCATTCAAGGGTTTCTATTTTTTACTGTTTCTACATTGTACAATAATAGTGAAGAMATCAAAACTATGAAATAACACATGGAATCATGTAGTAACCCAAAAAGTGTTAAACAAATCAAAATATATTTGAGATTTTAGATTCTTCAAAGTCTTTGCCTTGATGGCTGCTTTGCACACTCTTGGCATTCTCTCAACCAGCTTCATGRGATAGTTCCCTGGAACACATTTCAATTAACAGGTGTGCGTTAAGTTAATTTGTAGAATTTCTTTCCTTAATGCGTTTGAGCCAATCAGTTGTGTTGTGACAAGGTAGGGGTGGTATACAGAAGATATCCCTATTTGGTAAAAGACCAAGTCCATATTATGGCAAGAACAGCTCGAATAAGCAAAGAGAAATTACAGACCATCATTACTTTAAAACATGAAGGAAGTTTCTTAATGTGCAGTCTCAAAAACCACCAAGAGCTATGATGAAACTGTCTCTCATGAGGACCGCCACAGGAAGGAAGACCCAGAGTCACCTCTGCTGCAGAGGATAAGTTCATTAAAGTTACCAGCCTCAGAAATTGCAGCCCAAATAAATGCTTCACAGAGTTAAAGTAACAGACACATCATCTCAACATCAACTGTTCAGAGGAGACTGCGTGAATCAGGCCTTCGTGGTTGAATTGCTGCAAAGAAACCACTACTAAAGGACACCAATAAGAAGAGACTTGCTTGGGCCAAGAAACATGAGCAATGGACATTAGACCAGTGTGGTCTGATGAGTCCAAATTTGAGATTTTTGGTTCCAACCGTTGTCTTTGTGAGATGCAGAGTAAGTGAACGGATGATCTCTGCATGTGTGGTTCYCACCGTGAAGCATGGAGGAGGTGGTGTTGGGGTGCTTTGCTGGTGACACTGTGATATATTTAGAATTCAAGGCAAACTTACCCAGCATGTCTACCACAGCATTCTGCAGCGATCTGCCATCCCATCTGGTTTGGGCTTAGTGGAACTATCATTTGTTTTAACAGGACAATGACCCAAACACACCTCAAGGCTATTTGATCAAAAAAGAGCCACTAGAGCTAAATAACATTCTGTAATGTTCACAACCACATATACTTTGAACTCGTGAAAAGTGGGAGATGCTGTCAAGAAACACTGGCATATTTTATCAACGGACCCAGCTTTGCCAGCTGAATTTAAGAATCCACCACTTATTGTATATAGGAGAGCTCGCAGTTTACACAATMAATTGGTCCATGCCAACTGCCAGCCACAAAAGAAAATCAGCCAGGCTCTTTTATGGCCTCTTCCGAATGGCAGCTATAAATGCAGAGGTTGCGCACAGTGCAACAATAYGAAGTGTGAATATTTCTGCCACCCACATACAGGAAAACAGTTCCAAATAAATGACATTATGTGCTCCACCTCCCATGTTATCTAAATTATTAAATGTCAATGTGGCCTGTGATATTTGTATTTATTTTTTAAAGATTTTGTGGCATAGAGAAAGTTTATCAGACAGGGAAGGTGATACTAATAATACTCTGAGCAAAATAGAATGTTTTTAGATTTTCACCCTCCAGACATTATTTCCTAAAGGTCTTAATGATGAAATGCCTATATGTTATGTTGTAAATTTGAACATGAATTATACCCCTATTTCAGATTTACTTTGATGTTTTTCTTGCGCGGTTCACTTTGATTTATGAAAACTTGCTTGGTAGGTCATGTCCTCATTGCGGTTTTACAGACGTGTTAAATACGTTTTATGTACACACTTTATTTGAATATTTATGAAATGCATATTGTTATATTTGATAGTACGTATTTATTTTCCCTCGACTCTAACCCCATTCGATGCGTGGAACGGATGTGGGTGGGGCTAGGTCTACATAAGGGTGCTAATTTAAAAACTCACAAAAGCCCTGACGAAGGCCGTGAGGCTGATATGTAATGCTTATTATCACTGCTTTTTAATATCGAGCAGTGTGCCAGGTTCTTTTTCTCATTTTATTCAACTGTTACCATGCACCTGCAAAAAAAGATAGCTCAGATGTGAGAGTGCCTTTTTAAATTAAGAATCTAAAATCTAAAATATTTTGATTTGTTTAACACTTTTTGGGGGGTTTCTACATGATTCCATATGTGTTATTTCATAGTTTTGATGTCTTCATTTATATATAGAAAAACCCTTGAATGAGTACGTGTGTCAACTTTTGACTGGTACTGTACATAACTTGTGTTTTTAATTTTCCAGGCATACCAATTTGCTTTTTATCTGAATAATGACTGACTATATTTCTTAATTTTTTTCAGGGATAATCACGAACCGGAGAGACTTGCGTTGAACGGTATTTCAGAGACCACAGTACCAATGGAGGTGACATAACCTCGTCCCTTCCTCCTCCCCTCAGACCGGTGAATGTGACAAACTAACTCGCCTCCCGCTAGGAAGAATGCAAGCCCCAGCCACCAGAGGGCAAGCATATACAAGGACCTATACAGAATCGAGCATATCAAAATATTATAACAAATTTGTCTATTAAATGTACATTTTGTAAATTGGGAATATCACTAACTTGTAAAATAGTATATTTGTATCATTGGTATGTTTCTTTTTTTCTGTTACTTGAATTCTAGCGAATTTGTCATCATGCTTTTGCACTTGAAAATGCAAAAAAAATGTACATGTAAAAAAGCAAAAAAAAATACATTTTTGTTGTTGGGATCATGAGCATGAACCACGGATCCTGTATCACTCGTTTTCACTATTTATTTTGCAATGTTTACATTTTTGTATCTCTAAAGAGGAAATGAATCCACAAAATGTGGACATTGGTGTTGCTAGCATATTTTATTMTTGTGCTTTTTTTTCTGAAGATGGAAAAATTATCCTGATTTTTGATTTGGTTTCACAAATTGAATAGATATGGTCTTTTTGTAAGTAACGTTAGATTAGTAATGGTATTTTCCCCTTCAGACAATTTTCTGTTACTTTGTCAGTTGTAACAGAAATTTGTCTTTTTAATTCTGTTTTTTATTTTTTCATTCGATGCAGAATTTTCCAAAAACAGTGAAGAAATCTTAAATGTGCCATTTGCCATACAAACYTATTTATTTAAATTTGCATTGAAATGACAAATAAATGCATCCTAAGATCTATCTGCAAATGTAAAGCAGGAAAACATTTTTTWAAATAATATATTTGTCTTTTTAAACAGGTAGGGAGCCAATGAGGAATACATAGAATGGTAAAATTCATATCTGTAATGTATTACGCGGTATAATCGTTAAGATTACTTGGCAACTCTGTTGAATGACTAACCCTTTGGATTGGGGGGTGCAGATCAATGTTTTGGGGATTTTTTTTCTCCCTTGGTGAAGGGGCAAGAAACATGTTGAAACGATGTCTGATGGTCGGTGCTTGACCTCTCCTGTAGATTAGTGTAGTTGATGTAGTGATTCCTGTACAGATATTAGAAATATGTTTAGATAATTATCTAGTGTTCATGCACTATTTCTTCAGACATACATGTTTCCCTGTTACTTGTTCTTGGAGGGTTTCAGAAAAAAGTGCAGGGAAATAAACATATCTATTCATATCAGTATATTAACTCTTTTTCCTCTTGTTTGAAATTTCTTCACCGAAGTGAGTTATGTATTTAGCCTTAAGTGAAGTTTTACTCAAAGTGATTGTATGGATCTGCAACAGCTGTTGCTATGTTTTAGTCTTCAGAATGTTCTATACTGTGCTTAGTAGTTATCCTTCACTGCATTCTGAAATGTATTCCGAACAAGATCAAGAGTGAGGTTTTAGTCATGTGTAAGGTAGGCCAACTAAAGACATGGACCAGCCTGGTCTCATAGACTAGACGTAACATAGTAAAGGTAAATTCGGGAAGCTCAAATTAGATATGTTACGTTTGGTATGTTTACATAAGGCATGGTTACTTGAGGCAAAAACAAAAGCAGAGTGGTTGGTCAGGTGTACARCTCTTAACATCTCGTGTTCGAATCTCATCAGGGACAGTTATAGCTAATTAGCAACTAGTTTTAGCTCCTTTGCAACTATTTAGCAGGTTAGCTAACCCTTCCCCTAGACTTAACCCCTAACCCAGCTATGTTACGTCTATGAGACCAGGCTGACAGGTTGAATGGACCCATTATTAGCATTGGGGAGATCAGAGGCCCCCTCATTCATAGGAAACCCACTAGAGGGAAGCATTGGGTTTAGTGATTAGCTTTCAAAGGATCATATTTATCAAATAAGAAGCATGAGCTGGTGCACACCCAGAGGAATGTATTTTGTATAGAGGTGCTGACTAACTCTGAATAAACTGCAAGCTATTAAAAAAAATAGCTGAACATATATATATATATATATATCATATTTATCAAATAAGAAGCATGAGCTGGTGCACACCCAGAGGAATGTATTTTGTATAGAGGTGCTGACTAACTCTGAATAAACTGCAAGCTATTAAAAAAAATAGCTGAACATATATATATATATATATAAACTCCCAGTAATTTATTGGGTAAAACAACGTTTCGGCATCACTGTGCCTTAAAGGATCATATTGGACCATCAATTCTATTTTACACAGAAATGTCTTATGTGGTGATGAGTTAAATTAGGGGACTAGGTGTATAACAACATTTGCAAAGTAATATCAATGGCAATAACTTATTTTATCGTTTATCAATATGATTTCACTACTGCTCCCAAAATTGCATAGGTGTCATGTTCGGGATGCAAGCACGTGATAAGCCGCAACAACAGCATCCCCATCACTTGGGTGGACCTAGATGGGATTGACTGGACAGCATCAGCGCGACGAGCTTCAAATTGGTGGATGCTGGTTATGATGCAAGGCGCCGTCGGTGGATACGGAATACTGGAAGTCTGAAGCAAATATTTGACCACGAAAATGGAATCTTGAACTCAAATCCATAACAGACCATTCATCAAGCTATTTTTTTAAACTTGAATTCAGCCTACCACCAATTGTTTAATTGACAGGAATGGACGCTCGAGATTGAATTTCAGCGAACCACAATGGAAAGGAGTGGTTAACGTCACCTCTTCGAAGGAAACTGGTGTAAACTTCAYGATAAGCAGAGAAAGTTATTTGGGATATCTGTTTGGATATAACGTAGTACTGTGGACATGGCGGATGCTGCTGAGTGCRGTGTGAAAGTGATGTGCCGATTCAGGCCCTTGAACCAACAGAGGAGACAAATACATTCCGAAATTCAAGGGCGAAGATACGGTGGTAATAACGGTGAGCAAAACAATTTGATAGACCTAATGTGCATTGTGTAGTCTACAAACAAAGCCATGGTGCACAGGTGCTTATATTCACTCACAAATTCAGTTTGGCAAAATAAACGGTGATGTGTAAATTGATCATGGACATGGGTGGTGATTCATTGGGGCCTTAATGGGCAATTGTTTGGAATAATAATGGTGTAAACGCCAAAAGGGACCGACATTTTTATCAATAATTCCTTAACTCTGCTATCAATGGAAGCAAATCCAGTAATTTACTGCGGTCCAGTGAGCRGACGCTCATCCGCGCTTGTTTCCTCCTGAATTGCGTGCGCGAATACTCAACACTTGACRTTATCGCGTGTTTTCTGGTAGGGAAACTGAGTTGGATGCGCTCTCATGCACAGATAAAGACGACAGCTACAAACAATTCCAAGCAAATAGTTTGAAGCACGCCTATTCAATCTTCCATAATCAAAATTGTACCAAATAATGTATTTCATTTTCGCGCCTTCTCAAAAAATACTTTGATATCATGGGAAGAGTGAGGCTGCAGAGGCTGCCATAGCCTAACGGTGGTGGTGTTTAACAAATGTTAAATTGTTTACATTCATGACATACAATCAAACACACACACATACAACTTCACAGCAATATCTAAGTGAGCTTGAGTTGACCCTTGTACTTTATTTGTATTTTTACCCTCTGTGCACACTCACAGGACTCTACACACTCACGCACACTGACACTCCAACACAAACATTCACTTCATCATTTGCTCACACACATATGGTTTCATATGGCCTGACCAGTGTTTGCCTTAGCCCAGGGGAAGGTTGGGGGTATGGTTGCATACCCTCACACCTTCTACACCAGCTCCGACACTTGTCGGATGTGGCAGGGCTTGCAAACTATTACAGACTACAAAGGGAAGCACAGCCGTGAATGCATGGATCATTTGTAAAGTGGGGGAAGTGTTAGGTAACCCACTCAAACACACACACAGACACACACACTTAGGCCTAGTCTTGTTCTTACTGTCTGTTCCACTAATTCAGATAGATACATAAATGAGATATTCACTAGAAGTCTAGAGTATCATGTAAAATAAAGGCATGCACCATGTAATCCTCTTATTCTTGCTCTGACATTTAGAGGTATTGATTTGCAGTATAATTTCAATGTTGTAACCTACAGTAGTCTAATTGCTTATCAGAAAGAAGCTGATGATTTCATTGATATAATTGCAAAGCCTCAAACAGCTTCACACCGGTCGCAAATTAAATGAGAAATAAAAAGAACATGAATGATTAAACAGAAACAGAGGATATACTGTATACATTATATTGAACTGAATGAATGATTCATTTGTATGTGTTATAGTTTAAAATACATTGTTGTAAACAATGACRTGATACTACATTGTGTAGGCTATTGAGGGGATAGACTTTCTTCAGTATTAAAGCGAACAAGTWCAACCTTGTTTCAGTTCTGTTCCAGTCTGTGTGTTTTATAGGGGTGAAATAGTGCTGTGTCTTTCTTTACTATTGATAAATGTTCCCTCTAAACAGGGGCAGGAGCACAGTCTCTTGGGTAATTCTGAGGCTGGAGGTCATTAGAAATGATTGACAGGGGAGCAGAAGGTCACTGGCTGGAATCATCATCAACAATTACAAACACACAGACATACAGTTTCTGCACGTAGTGTCAACAACGCAGCCACTGCCAGCTAGCCTACAAAGTCAACAACGCAGCCACTGCCAGCTAGCCTACTTCAGCAGTACTGTATCATCTTANGAGGTCATTAGAAATGATTGACAGGGGAGCAGAAGGTCACTGGCTGGAATCATCATCAACAATTACAAACACACAGACATACAGTTTCTGCACGTGCTCTTACACTAGCTATCCCTGACCAAGAGCAGGAGAGTGTATGGCTGGTCACATGCTGTACAGGTGTACGTCTGACGCTGCTTTCTCCCACAGCAACACATGAACTCTCCCTCTCTGCATCAGGTTTGCCAAAGGAGCATGTTGTCTTTACTTTCCCTAGGTGATGCAGAGAAGGTTTATTCTGCTGAAAGACGTTCCTAGTCAGGCAGTCCTCCACCATAGTGATGTCCACAGCACACAATGAGAGCATGTTGATTTGTATGTATGTAACCGGTGTCTGTATGTAGCCTCGCTACTTTTATAGCCTYGCTACTGTAAATAGCCTCGCTACTGTTATTTCTCACTGTCTTTTTATTTCTTTACTTACCTATTGGTCACCTAAAACCTTTTTTGCACTATTGGTTATACCCTGTAAGTAAGCATTTCACTGTTGTATTCTGCGCATGTGACAAATAAACTTTGATTTGATTTAATAATGCTTGAACTGAATCGTTCATCRGGGATGGAAACCATGCACTCCAGCAGAGCGAAGGTCTGGCCTTTCCTTTTTACAACACATCTATTATTGAGAAAATGCCATTTTGACCGTGTATGTGTGTGTGTTTGCRTGTGCTTGCTGCGTGTGTGTGTGTTCACACATCATTTATTGAGATTGTGGGATATAGTGTATGTGTGGTCACATTTGTAAATCTTGCATATTTCTGCCGTACTGCTATGGGTTTCCCATTTGTCTTTCAAGCTAGGCTGAAGTAATGCTTACATGTCAATTAGAACACATGGGGTGTATTGACCTGAGGTGCCTTTATAGGAGACGTGGCATGTTACTATTTCATTCTATATTGAACACGTTCTCTTACAAAGACATTGGAATGGTTGAGAGTGGCAACCTTGTCTCTTTGACAGTTGTTGTAGCATTAGAACCTTCATAGAACACAAAGCAGTACCTTAACAATGCTGAGAAGATCTTGGTCTCGACTGAACAAGAGATTGAGACAGCAGACAGCCTTCCTGTCACAGAGAGGGAGAGAGAGAGGGGGGGTAGAGAGGGGAAGAGTGAGAGACCAAGAGAAACTGAGAGAGAGAGAGAGAGAAGTCTCCATCACTCAACAGCTGGCCGACATCCAATCAGCACAAGACTCTCCCTTTGGGAGTCAGTTTCCGTGGCGACTGGGTCCTTGTTAGAACTACAGCTTTCTCTCTCTCCCACTGTTGGGGTCCTTGACCCCTTGCCTACGCTATAAAAGAAAAGTCGCTCCTCTGTCAGAAAGCTGGTCCAGAACAAAGAGAGACAGAGATAAAATACTTTTATGATCAGTGTTGTGGATCAGTGTTGCAGTTACAGATGGAGTTTGAGACCCATAAATAAACAACATCGTACAACAATGCCCCATGGAACCATGGTACATAAAGAGCTATTKCCCAACATGAACAGACAGTAATGTGAAGTTGAGGGCCAGCACTAAATACTTGGGTCTGTGAACTTTCAATTCCATGTGGTACTGTTCCACTGTATGGAACACTGGCCTCCCCAGAATGTAGGTAGACAGGAGGAGAGCGTTCGGAACTCATTAAGACATTTTACTCTCCTATCTGGGTAGCGTGACAGCGCAGCTCAAATAAGTGTTTCATCACAGTAAAGCAGCCCTGACGTTCCAATTGGCTCCCTGGCTGTAGCCGGCCACGGGGGAATTAGGGGTAGTAGTGTAGGGTGTAGTCTTCACAAAYTACTGCGACACACAGTGGAGAATGTGAAAGCCGGCACACCAGCCAATCTCTCCCTACAGGCATAAGTTAGTCTGTGGAATTCTACTGTATTTCAGTACATTTTTAGGGTGAGTTGTCTGCAGTTGTCCAACATCTTATTTGTTTGTCATTCTGTTTATCGACTTTCTATTAATTTAAACTACTATGCTGACAAAACAATATAAACTAGACTAGAGTATGTTAGCATTCTAGCTACATGGTCACTGCTGGAAAGTATTCGGGCCCCTTCTCCTTTAGTTACGCTACAGCCTTATTCTAAAATGGATTAAATAAAACATTTTCCTCATCAATCTACATACAATACCCTATAATGACAAAGTGCAAACAGGTTTTTAGAAATGTTTGCAAATGTATTAAATATAAAAAACAGAAATACCTTATTTACATAAGTATTCAGACACTTTGCTATGAGACTCGAAATTGAGCTCAGGTGCATCCTGTTTCCATTGATTATCTTTGAGATGTTTCTACAACTTGATTGCAGTCCACCTGTGGTAAATTCAGTGGATTGGACATGATTTGGAAAGGCACACACCTGTCTATATAAGGTCCCACAGTTGACAGTGCATGTCAGAGCAAAAAACAAGCCATGAGGTCGAAGGAATTGTCCGTAGAGCTCCGAGGCAGGATTGTGTCGAGGCACAGATCTGGGGAAGGGTACCAAAACATTTATGCAGCATTGAAGGTCCCCAAGAACACYGTGGTCTCCATCATTCTTAAATGGAAGAAGTTTGGAACCACCAAGACTCTTCCTAGAGCTGGCTGCCCGGGCCAAACTCAGCAATTGGGGGAGAAGGGCCTTGGTTGGGGAGGTGACCAAGAACCCGATGGTCACTCTGACAGAGCTCCAGAGTTCCTCTGTGGAAATGGGAAAACCTTCCAGAAGGACAACCATCTCTGCAACATTCCACCAATCAGGCCTTTATGGTAGAGTGGCCAGACGGAAGCCACTCCTCAGTATAAGGCACATGACAGCCCGCTTTGAGTTTGCCGAAAGGACTCTCAGACCATGAGAAACAAGATTCTCTGGTCTGATTAAACCAAGATTGAACTCTTTGGCCTGAATGCCAAGGGTCACGTCTGGAGGAAACATGGGACCATCTCTACGGTGAAGCCTGGTGGTGGCAGCATCATGCTGTGGGGATGTGGAAGACTAGTCAGGATCGAGGGAAAGATGAATGGAGCAAAGAGATCCTTGACGAAAACCTTCTCCAGAGCACTCAGGATCTCAGACTGGGGGTGAAGGTTCACCTTCCAACAGGACAATGACCCTAAGCACACAGCCAAGACAACGCAGGAGTGGCTTCGAGACAAGTCTCTGAATGTCCTTGRGTGKMCYAGCCAGAGCCCAGACGTGAACCTGATCGAACATCTCTGGAGARACCTGAAAATAGCTGAGCAGCGATGCTCCCTATCCAACCTGACAGAGCTTGAGAGGATCTGCAGAGAAGAATGGTAGAAACTCCCCAAATACAGGTGTGCCAAGCTTGTAGTGTCATACCMRAGAAGACTCGAGGCTGTAATCGCTGCCAAAGGTGCTTCAACAAAGTGCTGAGTAAAGGGTCTGAATACTTATGTAAATTTGATATTTCGGTTTTATTTATTTTTTAAATTGCCCACAATTTTTTTTAAATGTTTTTGCTTCRTCATTATGGAGTATTGTGTGTAGATTGATGAGGGGGGAAAAGTCAAGTGGTCTGAATACTTTCCCGAATGCACTGTACTTATTCAAGGGCTTTGACTCTGGAGGATAGCTAGAACCCTGTTGCTTGATGAAACTGGGGACTCTGGAGGATAGCTAGAAACACCGTTGCTTGATGAAACTGGGGACTCTGGAGGATAGCTAGAAACACTGTTGCTTGATGAAACTGGGGACTCTGGAGGATAGCTAGAACCCTGTTGCTTGATGAAACTGGGGACTCTGGAGGATAGCTAGAACCCCATTGCTTGATGAAACTGGGGACTGGAGGATAGCTAGAAATACCGTTGCTTGACGGGGAAACTGCATATGACCTTCAGATGAATGAGTCCCACCCCCACCTCACTCCATCAAAGCCCCAGGGTGAGTAAACCGACTCTTAGCCAGGAGGAACCTCCCATTATAAGATCCATCAATTCTGCTGCTTGTCAAATCATCTCCTTTGTTAAACTAAGGTAATTACATGGGTTTGAAATCAGTCTGACCGAATGTCAACTGTCCCAGATATTTTTTTTTTTTTTAGATTAGACTAGCAGGACAACAACAAAGTGGGAAGCAATATTTCACTCCTACAGCAGTATAGAGTAGTGTCTGGTGGTGGCCTGTCTCCAAGAGGGATGAGAGACACATACACAACTACACACACCCACATGCACAACTACACACACATGCACAACTACACGCACACATAAATACACCCGCTTGCTATGGAAGAGGAGGGAGATTATTTCTGACTGTGGCACTTCTAGCTCCCCATGCACACATGCACACAGGCATTCAATAACATTTAACTAACAAAAATGAACATGTGAATCCACATGTGCTGTACATCTTACACAGAAGTTCTAAAACACTCATAACCCGCCAYCTCAAAGTAGAGGAGTGACTGACTTCATCACTACTTGTATTTGTGAGAGTTATTGACATGTTGAAAGCACTGAGCTGCCAGTTTAAACGACATAGCACACAGCTCAGACACCCATGCATACCCCACAAGACATGCCACCAGAGGTCTCTTCACAGTCCCCAAGTCCAGAACAGACTATGGGATGCACACAGTACTACATAGAGCCATGACTACACATCAGGTAACAGATGCAAGTAGTAAAATTAGATTTGAAAAACTGATAAAAATACACCTTACGGAACAGCATGGACTCTGAAGCAACACAAACATAGGCAGAGACATGCATACACACACATGATAACATACGCACTATACACACACGTACACATGGATTTTTTGTTGTAGATATGTGGTAGTGGAGTAGGGGCCTGAGGGCACACACTTTGTGTGCTTGGAAAATTGTATAACTGCCTTATTTTTGCTGTACCCCAGGAAGAATAGCTGCTGCCTTGGCAGGAACTAATGGGGATCCATAATAAATACAAATACAAATCTTGTCTTGAAAACATCTCCTCTCCATCCTTTGTTTTCCGGTGTAACTGTTTGTGGGYCGGCTTGATTCAAGCCCGTCCCAGTGTAACGGATGTGAAATGGCTAGCTAGTTAGCTGTGGTGYGCCCTAATAGCGTTTCAATCGGTTACGTCACTCGCTTTGAGACCTTGAAGTAGTGGTTCTCCTTGCTCTGCAAGGGCCGCGGCCTTTGTGGAGCGATGGGTAACGATGCTTCGTGGGTGTCAGTTGTTGATGTTTGCAGAGGGTCCCTGGTTCGCGCGAGGGGACGTACGTAAAGTTAAACTGTTACACCAGGATGCTGTTAACAGAAACATCTGTGGTTGTCTCTGTCTCCAAAGTAACCTCCAGGCCCACAGTGTAAGGAGACAGGTGATCTGTCCTATACTAAGTGAATAATCAGACAGCGTACTGTTGTGACAGGATAACTGATCTGAGGTCCGTTTAGAATTGCTCCGGCTGTACCTCAGAGCAGGAGGAGACTGGTTTAGTGTGACACCTCCTAAACAGACATAATAACTGATCTGAGGTCAGTTTAGAGTTGCTGCGGCTGTACCTCAGTGCAGGAGGAGACCTGTTTAGTGTGACACCTTCTAGACACACTGACTCTGAAAGAGATCTGGAGGGAACAAGGTCACCACAGTCATGGAACCTTGCTGGATGTAATACGGACTCTATTTTCTCACCTTGTCAGATTGTCAGACCCTGCTTGCAGTCAAAAGATTCAACAGTGAGAAAATGTCTGAGGCGGAAAATGTTTAGGCTTTATTCACGTTCTTACATTCAGTTTTGTTGATGAAAATAACTCACAACGGTTCCTCAGGAATGGACTAACGGTGAAATTAGACTATTGACAGTTGCTTTATTTCGTCCCTTGCAGAGTAAGCCCTATGTGTTTATCCRAGTCCTGCCACCCAACACAGCCCAGGAGCAAGTCTACGATGCCTGTGCCAAGCAGATCGTCAAAGGTCAGAGACACTGTACTGCAGTCTCTTTATCTGACCTCCTCTCCTCCTCACCGTCATCATCATCCTCATCATCATCATTTTATTATCATATCAACTCAGCTCCAGAGCTACTATGAAAGACGTAACCCCAGTGTCTGCATTTTGTAGATGTGCTGGGCAGGTACAATGGAACAATCTTTGCCTATGGCCAGACCTCATCAGGAAAGACCCACACCATGGAGGTAAATCAGAAGGACATTTTGATGCCTCACTGGGATTTGTGCTAGAACCAAAGAGATTATTTTAGAGATTAGATTAAGGATAGCAGACATTAGGCTTCACTGAAGCTACTGTGCAAGTATGACTATTAGCAGCTAATTCTATGGAGTTTTACAAGCCAGTACAAAGGAGAGGCTCATGGAACATAAAACCGTTTAAAGAGGAGCCAGAGGTACAGACTAGAATCAGGTTTAACTTTTGGCCTCGCTGCCTGCATCTGTAGGTGATCTAGTSACCCATTGGCTGAGTTGGTAGTGACTGGAGTTTAAAGGAATAGTTCATGCAAAATCTATATTTGGATTMAAWTACCTTTACCTTGATTTGTGTCTGAAGGCCCATGGTGACAGAATCCACAATAATCCATTATGTACTTCTGTCTACAGCCTGGAGTTGGCATACTAGCATCGTCAGATTTCATGAATGGCAACAGCCGGACCGATGTTAGCAAAGCTGCACTGCAAGCCGAGACTTTTTTAAYGTTTGTACTGCTAAAATAATTGCTGGAACTTAGTTCCTCAGAACTGAAACTATTACCTCACGTAGCAACAGCACAGGGCATCTGTATGTGTCTTCCATTGATGATGTCCTCCTGGGGCAGGCACTAAAACGCAGATTGCTTTCCGGATAAACATAGGAACCGGTAAACCATAGGAAGTATCAGAGCATTTAAAATGTTTTATTGCAAAATGACAACATTCTCGCGTGGAAGAAAACCTGGACAGGTTCTTCGTGAGTATTGACTCTACCAAACTTAGTTTGAAGCGTTGTTTAAGAAGTTTCGTTTTGCAGTGCAGGTTTGCTAACATCGGTTCAGGTGTTTCCATTCAATAAATCTGACTGTAGCCAGAAGTAAATAATGGATTATTGTGGATTCTGTCACCATGGGCCTTAAGACACAACTCAAGGTAAAGGTATTTGAATCCAAATATAGATTTTGCATGAACTATCCCTTTAAGATGATTACCTCAGTCATAATCCTAACATGATTTCAAAAGCGAGTTTTAGACGATTAAATGTAGTGTTGCGGAAACATGTTTTTTACAGGCGGATCGAAATTGTGCTGTGGTTACTCAGGCGSCAGACACTTGAGATTGTCAAACATGTTTGCTTCATTTAAGGGAGGTGCCAGTCAGTATGCATATACAATAAATCACCGACAGACTTTTCAGCAAAAATCTCTGTCATGCTTGTGTTGCGGAAGAAAATGTCTGGTTCTCCTTGAATGGGAACATTCCCAACAGTCCTTCCCTCCTGCTGTGTCTTCCTTCCTGGCATACCTTTATTTAGGCTGACTGCCTATGCCAGACGGCACGCCAAAATAGCAGCRAGGTGTTACGCCGCCATGGTTCACATGATGTGCCACCATGCGATTACACATACACACAATAGCCTCCTATTCAGCTGCAGCCGTTGCCCTGGAAACAGCCCAGAGAGCCTTCAGCAAGCCCCAGGATGAAATTGGAAAACATTTATTCCATTATTCCTCAGCAGCTAATGGAAGGGCGGGGAAGCGATGGTGGCAGTATGATTAGCTTCAACGCTGCCAGCCTGACCAGAATGTAAAACTATCCTTGTTATGTGCTTAATCTATGGTGCTATTATACATCTCCCTATCCTCGTCTACCTCGCCAGCATCATATTACGATATGAATGGCATCAGCCCTGAGGCGAATGACAGACTGTGATAGTCCATTACATTTTTATTGTCAAGTCAATATCATTTTTATTATGTTTGGGCTGGATAAGGAGAGGTAAGACTGAATGAAATTGAGGTGGGGGATGAGGGGACTAAAGTAAAGGAAGTTCAGGCTGGCAAAGGAGCTTGTAATGAAACCCCCTTGAGGTAGCATGTATATTTCTTATCAATATGAGGACCCAGGCCTTATGAAAGCTAAGAGGGWTAAGGCCTTTGTTTGAGGAGAGTGCTTTTTCCCTCTGTAATGAACCTGTATTGCTACTTGCCATTTCAACTTCTGGGAATGCTAAGTGCTGTAGTGTATCTTGTTTATTTGACCAGGAGTGTTTTTTCCAGGGCAAGCTACATGACTCTCAGCAGATGGGTATTATCCCCGTATCAGCAGGGACGTCTTTGACCACATCTACTCCATGGACGAGAACCTGGAGTTCCACATCAAGGTAACAGACACACCATGGCCCCTCTGGAACCCTGGCTAGGTTCCACATTAAGGTAACAGACACACCATGGCCCCTCTGGAACCCTGGGCTAGGTTCCACATTAAGGTAACAGACACACCATGGCCCCTCTGGAACCCTGGCTAGGTCCACATTAAGGTAACAGACACACCATGGCCCCTCTGGAACCCTGGCTAGGTTCCACATAAGGTAACAGACACACCATGGCCCTCTGGAACCTGGCTAGGTTCCACATAAGGTAACGACACACCATGGCCCTCTGGAACTGGCTAGGTTCCACATTAAGGTAACAGACACACCATGGCCCCTCTGGAACCCTGGCTAGGTTCCACATTAAGGTAACAGACACACCATGGCCCCTCCGTAACCTGGGCTAGGTGCTCAGTGTCCATGTAATTTAGGTTAGCTTGCCTTCAGAGCAAATAGTCTATGTTAAGATATCATTTTGCAGGATTTGTCAATATATGAGAATGTATATTAAGATGTTATGAAAGTGTAAGTGCAGTGTATTATGTGTACCATATACAATGTGAATGGAACAGGTGCTGTGGTGGCTGAGGTATAGTCCAATGCTCTTTGCTGTGCTARTGTTAGTGACAGGACCCACAGAGCCAGATGTCCACTATGGTGCTAGCTCCTCTGGGGTAGGTTACATGTACCATATGGTTACTGCAGTGACACATCCAACTGGTGACTGTGGGGCTGTGTGGTCCTCTAGTAACCCAAATGGAAGGTCACAACACAAAAGCCTAGGAACCAGAGTGCTCATCTGTTAGAATAGTGGGTACTTCACCAAGGACAAGACTGGCACAGGAGTAATGCTGTCATAGTCCTGTTTATTAACGGTTTGTTTATATGCAGTGTGTGATATACACTACATGACCAAAAGTATGTAGACACCTGCTTGTCGAACATCACATTCCAAAATCATGGGCATTAATATGGAGCTGGTCCCCGCTTTGCTGCTATGACAGCTTCCACTCTTCTTTGAAGGCTAGTGTTGGAACATTGCTGCGGGGACTTGCTTCCATTCAGCTATAAGAGCATTAGTAAGGTTGGGCACTGATGTTGGGTGATTTGGCCTGGCTCGCAGTCGGAGTTCCAATTCATCCCAAAGGTCTTCGATGGGGTTGAGGTCAGGGCTCTGCAGGCCAGTAAAGTTCTTCCACACMAATCTCAACAAATCATTTCTGTATGGACCTCGCTTTGTGCAGTGGGGYATTGTCATGCTGAATCAGGAAAGGGCCTTCCCCACAAAGTTGGAAGCACAGAATCATCTAGAATGTCATTGTCTGCTGTGGCTTTAAGAATTCCCTTCACTGGAACTAAGGGGCGTGGCCCGAACCATGAAAAACAGCCCCRGAACATTATTCCTCCTCCACCAAACTTTACAGTTGGCACTATGCATTCAGGCAGGTAGCGTTCTCCTGGCATCCGCCAAACCCACAATCATCCGTCAGAGTGCCAGATGGTGAAGCATGATTCATCACTCCAGAGAACGCGTTTCCACTGCTCCTAAACGTTTTCACTTCACAATAACAGAACTTACAGTTCACCGTGGCAGCTCTAGCAGGGCAGAAATTTGAAGAACTGATTTGTTGGAAAGATGACAGTGCCACGTTGAAAGTCACTGAGCTCTTCAAAGAAAAATAATTCAGTAAGGCCATTCTACTGACAATGTTTGTCTATGGAGATTGCATGGTGGTGTGCTCGATTTTATACACCTGTCAGCAACAGCCGAATCCACTCATTTGAAGGGTTGTCCACATACTTTTATATAAACTGCTCAAAAAAATAAAGGGAACACTTAAACAACACAATGTAACTCCAAATCAACACACTCGGAAATCAAACGTCCACTTAGGAAGCAACACTGATTGACAAATAAATCACATGCTGTTGTGCAAATGGAATAGACAAAAGGTGGAAATAATAGGCAATTAGCAAGACACCCCAAAAAGGAGTGGTTCTGCAGGTGGTGACCACAGACCATTCTCAGTTCCTATGCTTCCTGGCTGATGTTTAGGTCACTTTTGAATGCTGGAAGGTGCTTTCACTCTAGGTGGTAGCATGAGACGGAGTCTACACCCACACAAGCAGCAGTCAGCTCATCAGATGGCACATCAATGCGAGCTGTGGCAAGAAGGTTTGCTGTGTCTGTCATGTGTCCAGAGCATGGAGGCGCTACCAGGAGACAGGCCAGTACATCAGGAGACGTGGAGGAGGCCGTAGGAGGGCAACACACCCAGCAGCAGAGCCGCTACCTCCGCCTTTGTGCAAGGAGGAGCACTGCCAGAGCCCTGCAAAATGACCTCCAGAGGCCAAAATGTGCAGCCACGCAAACGGTCAGAAACAGACTCCATGAGGGTGGACTGAGCCCGACGTCCAGGGGGTTGTTTACAGTCCCAACACGTGCAGGACGTTGCATTGGCATGCCTAAAGAAAACACCAAGATGGCAAAGCCACGGGGGGCCCTCCTCACAAGAAGCAGGTTCACACTGACACATGAGCACATGTGACAGACAACAGAGTCTGGAGACCCGTGGAGAACGTCTCTGCCTGCACATCCTCTCAGCATGACCGGTTTGCGGTAGGCATCATGGTGTGTGGGCGACATGTCTTTGTGGGGCCAGCACACCTCCAGTGCTCGCAGAGGAAAGCACTGACTTCCAGCATTCAAACAAGTGACCATAAACTCAGCCAGGAGCATAGGAACTGAGAAGGTCGTCACCACTGCAGACACTCTTTGGGGGTGTCTTGCTAATCCTATAATTCCACCTTTGTCTATTCCATTTGCACAACAGCATGTGAAATTTATTGTCAAATGTTGCTTCCTAAGTGGACAGTGGATTTCACAGAAGTGTGATTGACTTGGAGTTACATTGGGTTGTTTAAGTGTTCCTTTATTTTGAGCATGTATATAGTGTACTCCAATTTGCATTGCAAAATACGTATAATAGCAAACAGATGTTGATTCTCCAAATGGGTGACACGTTTACCCTTCCATGTGAAGACCATTATGGCAGGTTCTCCATGTGTGAGGCACACCTTACAAACATGTCACATTTAACTTTAAAGGTGAGCCTGAACAAAAGAGGAGTGTGGTGGAGAGATGGAATGCAACATAACATTCAGCTGTGTCACCACCAGAGCATACTGCATTAGCTGATGTGCAGATGGACGGACTGTTGCCACAGTTACCCATCATTCTGACTGAAAGTCTTTTCGCTCTCTCTCTCTGGGGAGCTCAGCTAAAAACACATTCAGACACTGCATTGTAGATTAGACACAGCAAGACAACAGAAACAGCTACAGGACACAAAACAGCTACAGATATAGAACAGCTACATACAGACACAGCGATAGACACCGCACAGCTACAGACATCGACCCACGACAGACACAGCTACAGACACGACACAGCTACAATACAGACACAGCACAGACACCGACATAGCTAACAGGACCAACGGCACAGTACGACGACAAGCACAGACACGACACAACTACAGCACAGAACACGCGGCACAGCAACACGAGCACGACACAGCTACCGACACAGCACAAGACACCGACACCGACACAGCAGACGACACACACGACACAGCTACAGACACCGACACAGCTACAGACACCGACACAGCTACACGCTACCGACACAGCTACTAGCACAGACCGACACAGCTACAGACACCGACACAGCTAAGACACACGACAGCACAGACACGCAAGGCTACAGCTACAGACACCGACACAGCTACAGACGCCAGCACAGCCACAGACACTGCTACATAAACAACTACAGACACAGCCACATACACAGGCACCGCTACAGACAAAGCCACAGACACAACTACAAACACAGGCACATCTACATACACAGCTACAGCTACATACACAGACACAGTTACAGACACAGCAGCATACACATATAGTTACAGACACAACTACAGACACCGCTACAGACAGACACAGCTACATACACAGACACATACCCAGCTACAGACACCGCCACATACACATCAACAGACACATACACATTTACCTACACAGCAACAGACACAGCTACAGGCACAGACACCGCCACATACACCAATGCAGCTACAGACACCACTACAGACACTGACACAGTTACATACACAGCTACAGCTGCAGACACAGCTGCATACACAGACACAGTTACAGACAAAGCTACAGACACAGCTACATACACATATAGTTAGACACGCTACATACACAGACACAGTTAGACACAGCTACATACACAGACACAGCTACAGACATCGACACAGCAAGAGCGACAGACACAGCTACATACACAGACACAGTTACAGACACAGCTACATACACAGACACCGCTACAGACACCGACACCGCAACAGACACTCCTCCCCACTCTCTCTGTCCTCCTGTAACTCTACCTCCCCCTCCTCCCCACTGTCTCTGTCCTCTCGTAACTCTTCCTCCCCACTCTCTCTGTCCTCTCGTAACTCTTCCTCCCC
>NC_036875.1:37082363-37105011 GCF_002910315.2 Salvelinus sp. IW2-2015 | reverse complement strand
ACATTAGGTAACAGACACACCATGGCCCCTCCGGAACCCTGCTAGTTCCAATTAAGGAAACATACACACCATGGCACCTCCGACCCTGGCTAGGTCCACATAAGGTAACAGACACACCCTGGCCCTCGAAACCCTGCTAGGTTCCACATTAAGTAACACACACCATGCCCTCTGGAACCCTGGGCTAGGTTCCACATTAAGGTAACAGACACCACCATGCCCCTCCGTAACCTGGCTAGTTCCACATTAAGGTTAACAGAACACCATGCCCCTCTTGGAACCTGGCTAGTTCCACATTAAGTTACAGAACACACCATGCCCCTCCCGGAAACCCTGGCAGGTTCCACATTAAGGTAACAGACACACCATGGCCCCTCTGAACCCTGGCTAGTTCCACATTAAGGTGAAACAGACACACCATGGCCCCTCCGCTTAACCTGGCTAGGTGCTCAGTGTCCATGTAATTTAGGTTAGCTTGCCTTCAGAGCAAAATAGTCTATGTTAAGATACATTTGCAGGATTTCAATATATGGAATGTACTATTAAGATGCTTATAAAGTGTAAGTGCAGCTGTATTATAGTTGTCATAGGTTACAATTGAATGAACAGGTGCTGTGGTGGCTGAGTGATAGGTCAATGCCATCTCTTGCTGTGGCTAATGTTTAGTGAAGACCACAGAAGCCAGCATATTCCACCTATGGCTAGCTCTGCTGGGGTAATGAGCATGGTACCATATGTTACTGCAGTGACACATTCCAACGGTGACGTGTGGGGCTGATGTGGTCCCTCTGAGTAACCAAACTGAAGGTACAAACAACAAAGCCTAGAACCAAGCCTGCACTTGTTAGAAACTAGTGGGTACCTTCACCAGCGACAAGACTGGCACAGAGTAATGCTGTCATAGTCGCTGTTTATTAACGTTTTTCTTTTATATGCCAGTGCTGATAGTACACTAACATGACACAAAGTTTGTGAACGCCTCGCTTGTCGAACCATCACATTCCAAATCATGGCATTAATATGAGCCTGGTCCCCGCTTTGTGCTGCTATTGACAGCTTCCACTCTTCTATTGAAAGGCTAGTAGTTTGGAACATGCTTGCGGGGACTTGCTTCCATTCAGCATTAAGAGCATAGTAAGTCTGGCACTTGATTGTTGGAAGTTATTTTGGCCTGCTCGCAGTCGGAGTTCCCAATTCATCCCAAATCTCTCGATGGTTGAGTCAGGCTCTGCAGCCAGTAAAGTTCTTCCACACAATTCTACAACAAATCAATTCTGTATGAGACCTCGCTTTGTGCAGTGGGGCTATTGTCAGCTGAATCAGGAAAGGCGCCTTTCACCCACAGAAGTTGGAAGCATCGGAATCATCTAGAATGGTCGATGTCTGCTGTGGCTTTAAGAATTCCCTTTCACTGGAAACTGAAGGCGTCCGCACCGAACCAATGAGAAAAAGCGCCCGAGCACATTATCCTACCCCTCACCAAGACTTTCACCAGTTCGCACA
This sequence comes from Salvelinus sp. IW2-2015, assembly GCF_002910315.2. Taxonomy (NCBI): domain Eukaryota; kingdom Metazoa; phylum Chordata; class Actinopteri; order Salmoniformes; family Salmonidae; genus Salvelinus; species Salvelinus sp. IW2-2015. Next base: position 37,103,508 of record NC_036875.1, on the reverse strand, counting down.
TATGCATATCAGGCGACCTCAGCGTACTCCTGGCATTCCCTCAACAACCACATATCAGCCTTCAGCAGTGCCAGATGGTGACAGCATTGATCATCACTCCAGAGAACGCGCGTTCCACTCTCTAACGTTTCACTTCACCAATAACCAGAGAACTTACAGTTTCACCGTGCAAGCTCTGCAGGCAGATCTTGAAGATACTAAGAGTCTGTTGGAAGCGATTACAGTGCCAGTTGAAAGTCACTGAAGCTCTTCAAGAAAAATAATTCAGACGCGAGCCATTCCTACTGACAAGTTCGTCTACTGGGAGAATATGCATGGGGCTGTGCTCGACTTCTATACACCTGGTCAGCAACAGCGATCCATCCATTTTGAAGGGTGCCACCATTACTTTTATATAAACTGCTCAAAAAAATAAGGAACCACTTAAACAAACACACAATGTAACTCCAAGTACAATCACACTTCTGTATATAAATAACTGATCCACTGCTAGACAGGCTTAACACTAGATTCGGCATCGAATACACAAAATTTCCACATCCTGCTGGTTCTGTTGAATGCGATTAGCCACAATAGCGTGAAATGTACTTAGCTATTTTAGCAACACCCCCAATAAAGGAAGTCGGTTACTGCATGGTGACCACAGGACCACTTACTCAGTTCCTATGCTTCGCTGCTGATTTTTGGTCACTTTTGAATGCTGGAATTCTTCACTCTAGTGAGTAGCATGAGACGGAGTCTACAACCCACACAAAAGTAGCTTCAGATCCAGGGATGGCACGATCAATGCGACTGTTGGCATGGAAGTTATTTGCTGTGTCTGTCACGCTCGTACTGTCCAGACGTCATCGAAGCGCTACCACAAGCACGAGGCCAGTACATGCAGAGACCTGTGTGAGCGCTAGGCCCTAGAGGGCAACAACCCAGCAGCAGGACCGTACACCTCCGCCTGTGCCAAGGAGGAGGCGACTCGCCAGGACTGCACCATGACCTCAAAACTCCCGGCCTACAAAATCGCATAGTGTTTCTCAAAACGTCAGCAACCCAGACTCACACAAATGAGCGTGTGTGACATCGGCCCGAACGTCCACAGTGGGGGTTGTGTTTACATGCCAAACACCGTGCAGCACGTTTGGCATTTGCCAGAGAACACCAGATTGGCAAATTCGCACTGCCGCCCTGTGCTCTTCACAGATGAAAGCAGGTTCGACACTGAAGCACATGGCACATGTGACAGACATGACAGAGTCTGGAGACGCCGTGTGGAGAACTTTCTGCTGCCTGCAACATTCCTCCAGCATGAACGTTTGGCGGTAGGTCAGTCATGGTGGCGCGGGTGTGCATTCTTTGTGGGGCCGACACCCTCCTGTGCTGCAGGTGAAACACCTTAGCATTCAAAGTGACCAAAAATCAGCCGGAAGCATAGGAACTGAGAAGGATTCTGTGGTCACCACTGCGAACACTCCTTTTTTGGGGGTGTCTGCTAATTGCCATAATTCCACCTTTTGTCTATTCCATTTGCACCAACAGCATGTGGAATTTATTGTCAATCAGTGTGCTTCCTATGGAACGTTTGATTTCCAGAAGTGTGATTGACTTGGAGTTACATTGTGTTGTTTAAGTGTTCCCTTTATTTTTTTGAGCAGTGTATATATAGTGTATCTCCAATTTGCATTGCAAATAATGTATAATAATGCAAACAGATTGTTGATTCTCCCAAATGGTGACACTGTTTACCCCTTCCACATGTGAAGACCATTATGGTCAGAGTTCTCCATTGTGGAGGCTCACTCTTACACAAAAACAGTCTACATTTAACTTTAAAGGGTTCGACCTGGAACCAAAAGGGAGGAGTGTGGAGAGAGATGAATGGCCACTAACTCTAGCTGTGCACCCACCAGAGCATACTGCATTAGCTGATGGTGCAGATGACGGACTGTTGCCACAGTTACCCATCATTTCTGACTGAAAGTGTCTTTTCGCTCTCTCTCTCTCTGGGTGAGCTCAGCTAAAATAACACATTCAGACACTGCATTGTAGATTAGACACAGCTACAGACACAGAAACAGCTACAACACAGAAACAGCTACAGATATAGACACAGCTACATACAGACACAGCTATAGACACGCGGCACAGTACAAACGACCCAACGACAGACACAGCTACAAACACGACCAACAGCTACATATACAGACCACAGCTACAGACACCGACATAGCTACAGACACGCACAGCTACAGACACCGACATAGCTACAACAACGACACAACTACAGCTTACAAGACACCGGCACAGCTACAGACACCGACACAGCTACGACCACCAGCTACAACACCGAACAGCACAGACACGCTACAGACCACCGACACACGACTACAGACACCGACACACAGCTACAGACACCGAACCACAACAAGCTACCGACACAGCTACAGACACCGACATACAGCTACAGACACCGACACAGCTACAGACCACCGACACAGCTACAACACGACAAGCTCAGACACACACAGCTACAACACCGACACAGCCGACACCGACACAGCTACAGACACAGCTACAGACACAGCTACAGACACCGACACAGCTACAGACGCCAGCACAGCCACAGACACTGCTACAAAACAACTACAGACCAGCCACATACACAGCACCGCTACAGACAAACCACAGACACAACTACAAACACAGGCACATCTAAACACAGCTACAGCTACATACACAGAACACAGTTACAGACACAGCAGCATACACATATAGTTACAGACACAACTACAGACACCGCTACGACAGACACAGCTACAACACACATACCAGCTACAGACACCGCCACATAACATCAACAGACACATACACATTTACCTACACAGCAACAGACACAGCTACAGGCACAGACACCGCCACATACACCAATGCAGCTACAGACACCACTACAGACACTGACACAGTTACATACACAGCTACAGCTGCAGACACAGCTGCATACACAGACACAGTTACAGACAAAGCTACAGACACAGCTACATACACATATGATTTAGACACGCTACATACACAGACACAGTTAGACACAGCTACATACACAGACACAGCTACAGACATCGACACAGCAAGAGCGACAGACACAGCTACATACACAGACACAGTTACAGACACAGCTACATACACAGACACCGCTACAGACACCGACACCGCGACAGACACTCCTCCCCACTCTCTCTGTCCTCCTGTAACTCCTACCTCCCCCCTCCCTCCCACTGTCTCTGTCCTCTCGTAAACTCTACCTCCCCCTCCTCCCCACTTCTCTGTCCTCTCGTAACTCTTCCTCCCCACTCTCCTTCCTCTCGAACTCTTCCTCCCCCTCCTCCCCACTCCTTTTCCTCTCGGGTAACTCTACCTCCACCCTTCTCCCCACAACCCCATCCCTCGCTTTCCTGTCTTATCTCAGGGTCTACATGAGAGCTGCCCAGCACAGCCTCAGCCCTCCTTTCTGCTCTGAGACGATTATGTGTGGTGTTGATTATTTCAGAGTGTGGTGGTGTTTGGCTGGTCGACACGGTCGGAGGTTATTAGGGATAGTCCCCTTTTTTTCAATTTTCGCCATATCTAACTTCCTGTAGCTCAGGACCTGAAGYGACGATATGCATATTCTTGGTACTATTTGAAAGGAAACACTTTGAAGTTTGTGGAAATGTGAATGTAGGAGAATATAACACATTAGATCTGGTAGAAGAAAATACAAAGAAAAAACCAACCGGTCTTTTTCTACCACCATCTTTGAAATGCAAGAGAAAGGTCATAGTTATAGCCATCACTCTGGTTGTAATTCCGACAGTGTCCACAAGATGGCAGCAATGTATGTGCAAAGTTTCAGATGGATAACTAGAAAAATTTGTGAACAAGAATACTAAGTCCCCAGGTACATTTGGGCAAATCGTGAAGTGGACATTCACATTCATATTCCATTTTTCTGCAAGAATATCGTCAAATCTGTATACTTGGACTTTGATTTATCTTTTACAGTATTAGTAGCCATATTATAAGTTCAACATTTGCAAAACAACCAGTTTTCATAACTCCATAACTCTGAATATTCTTATACGTTGTGTCCAAAAGGAAAAGGCCTGATGTCGCAAAAGGTTAGCGCCTACATTTTGCGACCGAGACGGGGTTTCGGCTATCTAGCTAGCTTTGTTTGACCCCGATTGGTGCTTATTTGACAAAAATACAGTCCTTCAAGTGATSGCCACCTGCGTCATCTGCGTGCCATGAAGGCGTCGCTCTCTGACCAAATATGGTGTCCTATAGGATATACTACAACCCTAATGAAATAGTGAAGTCTTGTTACCTTCTAGGATCTCTGAGGAATAGAGACGAACGTGATTTGACTCGTTCAAACAACATTTAGGGTGCGATTTTTCCAGATTCCTTTCTTTGCAAATTGAACGAGTGGAAATACAAAATCGATCGTGCACGCTATATGGACYTTTTTAGGATATAAAAAATGATTTTATCTAACAAAACGACACTTCATGTTATCTCTGGGACCCTTTGGATGATAAATCAGAGCAAGATTTCMGAATGTAAGTACACATTTCACCTTAATAGAGGTGAATTTATCAAACCTATCGCGTTGAAAAAAAGTGTTTTGTTGTTAGGAGCTCTCCTCAAACAATAACATGTCATTTTYTCGCAGTAATAGCTACTGTAAATTGGACAGTGCAGTTATATTAACAAGAATTTAAGCTTTCAGCCAATATAAGACTCTTATATGTACCGACGTTTGTTGTTTCTCTAAAATCTGTGATCTTGACATAACCGGCTGCATGATTTACAACTGTCCTGTTGACGGGACACCAATCCCTAAGAAGTTGCCTCATCAYCTGTCACTTTAATCATGTCCCAATATATCCCTGGATCCTGTAGAAATGTTAGTGGTTTGTGATAGGATGTGTTGTATTTATAATAACTTTATTTGTATAGCGCTTTTCAATACAAGTAACAAATCATAATAGACGGAATGGAAGGATCGTAGACACAGATAGCAGATATTATTCTCCTCTGAACTAGGTTTCTGTACAGTTTATTTAGTGCATTTCCTCACACACTCAGTTGATGAATGTGATAAGGATGTGTAGGCACATTTAGTGAGCTAAAATCTGTCAGTGGGCAGCTGTCCCTCTCCATAACCCACAACGTACATGTTTGGTTGAGGTCCATCACTCTAACCACTGCTGCCCCCTTCCCCCTCACCTTCTCTTCCTCCCTTCCCCCTTCTCTCCTCCTGCTCTACATTCCATTTCTCCCCGCCGTCTTCCTCCCCCTCCCTCCTTGTCTCATCCCTCCTCCTCCCTCGTCTCAACCCTCCTCCCTCCAGGTAGGCTGTTTCAGTGAGGGCAGCTGAGCAGTAAGGAGAAGAAAGACAGTAGTGGTGACGCCACGGCCACACCCATGATCAACATCATAGCCCCGCCCGTGTCCCGTTATTGGACGAGGAGAAGACCCGATACGAGGGGCTCATCACCGACATATACCAGCAGCTGGATGACAAGGTGGGTGGKGCTGGGTAGGAAGGGATGGAGCTTCCCTTTGCGAATGTTCCCAGTTCCGATCATTCCAAGAGCACATATAGCAGGATGATTCCCTGGGGGATGAAGGTTCATGGTCATGGATGACTGGAAAGTGGCTGTGTCTGTGGTTGATGTTTTATTGATATAATTAACCACAGTTAATGTTTTTAATCATATGCAAATACTATACAATAGCATACATGCATAATTCTGTGGAATTATATTCAATCTGTTTTAATCACCCAACCATTAACTTAATGAGGGATTATTAGGTTTGTTTGCCCTAGGTCATAATGKTCTAACCAATTAACTGTTGGGAAAATGAACATATTGTTGTAAACACAAGTCCCTCTCACAGTAACAGCCATAGTCCTGCATTAGCTAGCTGCCCCCCAAAAAGTGGATTACAGAATCCTGGTAAATCCAAACATGAATGCAACATTTTTGTATTGAAACATATTTTTCTTCTTTGCTCCTATCTCAGGATGATGAGATCAACCAACACAGCCAGTGGGCAGAGAAGTTCAAGGAGCAGATGATCATCCTATTATGATCCTACCCYATACAACACATCTCCTTCATCAAGATGAGGTGAGCTTATCCTACCCTATACAACACATCTCCTTCATCTAGATGAGGTGAGTTTATCCTACCCTATACAACACATCTCCTTCATCTAGATGAGGTGAGNTTATCCTACCCTATACAACACATCTCCTTCATCTAGATGAGGTGAGCTTATCCTACCCTATACAACACATCTCCTTCATCTAGATGAGGTGAGCTTATCCTACCCTATACAACACATCTCCTTCATCTACATTCCGTAGTAATCATAGATTGACATGGTATAACTTGATGAGATTCAAGGTTTTCATTACATTTAATTAGTGCATTGAGCAAAGGCATACAGTGCATTCGGAAAGTATTCAGACCCCTTGAATTTTTTCCACATTTTGTTATTTTACAGCCTTATTCTAAAAAATCCTCATCAATCTACACACAATACACCATGATGACAAAGTGAAAACAGGTTTTCAGAAATGTTTGCAAATATGTAAAAAAACAAAAAAAAACATAAGTATTCAGACCCTTTAATATGAGACTTGAAATTGAGCTCAGGTGCATCCTGTTTCCATTGATCATCCTTGAAATGTTTCTACAACTTGTTTGGAGTCCACCTGTGGTAAATTCAATTGATTGGACATTAWTTGGAAAGGCACACAGCTGTCCCACAGTTGACAGTGCATGTCAGAGCAAAAACCAAGCCATGAGGTCGAAGGAATTGTCTGTAGAGCTCCGAGACAGGATTGTGTTGAGGCACAGATCTGGGGAAGGGTACCAAAAAATGTCTGCAGCATTGAAGGTCCCCAAGAACACAGTGGCCTCCATCATTCTTAAATGAAAGAAGTTTCAAACCACCAAGACTCTTCCTAGAGCTGGCCGACCAGCCAAACTGAGCAATCGGGGAGATGACCAAGAGAGGTGACCAAGAACCCGATRGTCACTCTGACAGAGCTCCAGAGTTCATCTGTGGAGATGGGAGAAACTTCCAGAAGAACAACCATCTCTGCAGCACTCCACCAATTRGGCCTTTATGGTAGAGTGGCCAGACGGAAGCCACTCCTCAGTAAAAAGCACATGACAGCCCTCTTGAAGTTGCCAAAAGGCACCTAAAGGACTCTCAGACCATGAGAAACAAGATTCTCTGCTCTGATGAAACCAAGATTGAAGTCGTTGGCTTGAATGCCAAGCGTTACGTCTGGAGGAAACATGGGACCATCTCTACGGTGAAGCATGGTGGTGGCAGCATCATGCTGTGTGGATGTTTTTCAGCGGCAGGGACTGGGATGCTAATCAGGATCGAGGGAAAGATGAATGGAGCAAAGTACCAAGAGATGAAAACCTGCTCCAGAGCGCTCAGGACCTCAGACTGGGGTGAAGGTGCACCTTCCAACAGGACAACAACCTAAGCATGCAGCCAAGACAATGCAGGAGTGGCTTCGGGACAAGTCTCTGAATGTCCTTGAGTGGCCCAGGCAGAGCCCGGACTTGAACCCGATCGAACATCTCTGGAGAGACCTAAAAATAGATTTGCAGTGACGCTCCCCATCCAACCTGACAGAGCTTGAGAGGATTTGCAGAGAGGAATGGGAGAAGCTCCCCAAATACAGGTGTGCCAAGCTTGTATCGTCATACCCAAGAAGACTCTTGGCTGTAATCGCTGCCAAAGGTGCTTCAACAAAGTACTGAGTAAAGGCTCTGAATACTCATGTAAATGTGATATTTCAGTTTTTTTTTTTTATACATTTGCAAAAAATCTAAAAAAAAACAGTTTTTCCTTTGTCATTATTTGGTAGATTGATGAGGGGAAAAAAATATTTAATACATTTTAGAATAAGGTTGTAACTTAACAAAATGTGGAAAACGTCAAGGGGTCTGAAAACTTTCTTAATGCACTGTACATGTTTTTAGAGTGCAAAACATTTTAGTTTGTGTTTATTGCCATCTAGTGGTCAGAAATGTATCTGCATTAGATATAAATCTNTAATGCACTGTACATGTTTTTAGAGTGCAAAACATTTTAGTTTGTGTTTATTGCCATCTAGTGGTCAGAAATGTATCTGCATTAGATATAAATCTGGTAGAGCTTTGTTTCTTCTGGCAAAGTGCAAGCTATGAACATGATGTAGTAGTAGAATTAGTCACTCAGTAAGCTGCCTACTCTGTGAGTGATATCAGATACAAGTGTTCTTTCCTTAAAGCTGCAATTACCTTTCCTTAATGTTTTTAAGCAGTGATTACCTTTCCTTCATGTTTTCTAAAGCAGTGATTACCTTTCCTTAATGTTTTTTAAAGCAGTGCATACCTTTCCCAAATGACTGATGATTGGCTGAGAGAAATTGATGATAAAAAGATTGGGGGGGCTGTTTTGTTGGACTTCAGGGCAGCTTTTGACATTATCGATCATAGTCTGCTGCTGGAAGAAACGTATGCGTTATGGCTTTACAACCCCTGCTATATTGTGGATAAAAAGTTACCTGTCTAGCAGAACACAGACGGTGTTCTTTAATGCTTCTCCAACATAATCCAGGTAGAATCAGAAATGCCCCAGGGCAGATGTCTATATTTTGATTTTTTTTTTACACTTTTTTGGTTACTACATGATTCCATATGTGTTATTTCACAGTTTTGATGTCTTCACTATTATTCTACAATGTGTGTCCAAACTTTTGACTGGTACTGTATGTGGTAGTAGAGTAGGGGTCTGAGTGCACACACTTAATGTGTTGTGAAATCTGTTGTGAATGTATTGTAATGTTATTAAAATTGTATAGCTGCCTTAATTTTGCTGGACCACAGGAAGAGTAGCKGTTGCCTTGGCAGTAGCTAATGGGGGATCCATAAAAAATACAAATACAAATGTTTTTTTAAAGCAGTGAATACCTTTCCTTAATGGTTTTTAAAGCAGTGATTACCTTTCCTTAATGGTTTTTAAAACAGTGATTACCTTTCTTTAATGGTTTTTAAATCAGTGATTACCTTTCTTTAATGGTTTTGTAAATCAGTGATTACCTTTCTTTAATGTTTTTTTTAAATCAGTGATTACCTTTCTTTAATGTTTTTTAAAGCAGTGATTACCTTTCTTTAATGGTTTTTAAATCAGTGATTACTTTCTTTAATGTTTTTAAAGCAGTGATTACCTTTCTTTAATGTTTTTTAAGCAGGATTACCTTTCTTTAATGTTTTTAAAGCAGTGATTACCTTTCTTTAATGGTTTTTAAATCAGTGATTACCTTTTTAATGGTTTTTTAATAGTGATTACCTTTCTTTAATGTTTTTTAAAGCAGTGATTACCTTTCTTAATGTTTTTTAAGCAGTGATTACCTTTCTTTATGTTTTTTAACAGTGTTATTTTTTAATGTTTTTAAAGCAGTGATTACCTTTCTTTAATGGTTTTTAAAGCAGTGATTACCTTTCTTTAATGGTTTTTAAATCAGTGATTACCTTTCTTTAATGGTTTTTAATCAGTGATTACCTTTCTTTAATGGATTTTATCACTGATTACCTTTCTTTAATGTTTTTTAAGCAGTGATGACCTTTCTTTAATGGTTTTTAATCAGTGATTACCTTTCTTTAATGTTTTTTAAAGCAGTGATTACCATTCTTTAATGTTTTTAAAGCAGTGATACCATTCTTAATGTTTTTAAAGCAGTGATTACCTTTCTTTAATGGTTTTTAAAGCAGTGATTACCTTCTTTAATGGTTTTTAAATCAGTGATTACCTTTCTTTAATGGTTTTTTAAATCAGTGATTACCGTTCTTTATGTTTTATAAAGCAGTAATTACCTTTCTTTAATGGTTTTTAAATCAGTGATTACCTTTCTGTAATGTTTTTTAAAGCAGTGATTACCTTTCTTTAATGGTTTTTAAATCAGTGATTACCTTTCTTTAATGTTTTTAAAGCAGTGATTACCTTTCTTAATTGTTTAAAGCAGTGATTACCTTCTTTAAGGGTTTTTAAAGCAGTGATTACCTTCTCTTAATGTTTTTTAAATCAGTGATTACCTTTCTTTAATGTTCTTTTTAAATCAGTGATTACCTTTCTTTAATGTTTTTTAAAGCAGTGATTACCTTTCTTTAATGGTTTGTAAATCAGTGATTACCTTTCTTTAATGTTTTTTAAAGCAGTGATTACCATTCTTTAATGGTATTTAAAGCAGTGATTACCATTCCTTAATGKTTTTTAAAGCAGTGATTACCTTTCTTTCRTGTTTTTTGAAGCAGTGATTACCTTTCCTTAAGAGAACGAGAACCGCTCCAATAACCACTCAGTGAGGAGCTCAACCAGAAGACTGTGAGTCACTCTGGGAGGAGACGAGATGGGTTCTAATAGTTCTGGTTGTGGGTTTGATTTCCGCATGGCCCACATAAAGTGAATATACTGTTTACATTGATGTGTCACTGTCAAGGTTGACAGGTTTGGAAGTGGCTTTGGACAGGTGAGGAGGGCGCAGTGAGGAGGACATATACGACAAGTTATGTGTAGGAGTAAAGATTRCTGTTGTGTACAGCTGAGAGGATTTGGGGAAAGGGTAGGGCTGGGGTCATAATCGAAGTACTCTGTAGGTCCACTCATCTGTCCACTTCTAAATCCGTCAATGTTGTCTGTGTGTCTCAGACCACTCTGGCGGGGTTACAGAGGGAGCTGACCAGTCTACAGGAGCTCAGTAGTCATCATAAGAAGAGAGCAGCAGAGATTCTCAGTCTACTGCTCCGAGACCTCAGTGAGATAGGAGGCATCATCGGCACCAGTGACCTCAAGGCTGTAAGGACACACAATTAAACAATTACGCAATTAGAATCATACACACATATACACACTGTTATTTAGACAGACATAAACTGTTTGTAACAGGTAATCATACACACGTACACACACACACACACACACACACACACACACACTCAGTCCTGATCTCTCTGCTCTTCAGATGATGGAGGTGAATGAGGTCATCGAGGAGGAGTTCACCATGGCTCGTCTCTACATCAGTAAGATGAAGTCAGAGGTCAAGTCTCTGGTGAACCGCAGCTGGAGAGCTCCCTGGCCGACACCTCCCGCAGGATGCAGGCCAATGAGAAGGAGCTGACCTCCTGTCAGTTACTCATCGCCCAGGTAACCAGGAAGTGGATTTAACATCCATTTCTATATCTTGAAAAAATATAATATTTTCCTTTATTCAGTAGACTATTGTGTTCATGCAGCTTGGTTGGAAAGTGAGACACTGTCAGCATTATTTTCCTCAGCTGTTAACCCTGTCCCTGCCTGATGGGGTCCTCCATGCAGCACCGGGCTAAGATCACGTCTCTGACAGACTCCATGCAGAACGTAGAGCAGAAGAAGAGACAGTTAGAGGAGACCCAGGACTCCCTCGTGGAGGAGGTTTAGGCTCTACACACACAGGCTGAGAAACGCRGAGAGACCCCCCAAACACAAACAAGCCTGTCATCAATCATTACGTCACTTGAACAAAACAAACAATGTCTCTTGCTTTGTCTCCACAGACAAAATGAAGGAGGGGCATGTGATGGATAAACAGAAGGAGCACCTGACCAAACTGCAGGATGCAGTAGGGATGAAGGTAAAGATCTCTCTCTCTCTCTCATCCTCCCTCTCTCCCCTCCTCCCATCCCTCCCCTTTATCCCCCCTTCTTTTTTCCCCCACTCTTCAAATTCCTGTGAAAGGTAAATCAATTCAACTTGACCCTTGACCCGGTGTTCCCTTCTGCACCCTATAGAAGACCCTAGAGGAACAGATGGAGAACCATAGAGAGGTYCATCAGAAGCAGCTGTCCCGTCTGAGAGACGAGATCGACCACAATCAGAGGGTCCTGGAAGAGCTCAAGGAGTAAGAGAGATTTTATTTGTTTCGTTTGCAGGTCTTTTTCAAGTCCCATTTCAGGTAGTGAACACAGTCCCAGGAGATAATTACAGCATGTACAGTATAGCATTGATTTGTACTCTACTGTATACAACCCATCTGCTCTCCTCTAGTCTAAACCAGGACCTTCAGCTGGAACAGAGGAAGCTGCAGTCAGACTATGACAAACTGAAGGCTGAGGAGCAGCAGAAGGACGAGCAACTGCAGAAACTTGTGCAAGTCTATTTATTACAGTATCTACCACAGTTGTGTTTGGTTCTCCTCAGACATGGTCATAGCATAATCAGAACATGGYCATAACCCCCTAGAGTCGATTTCTGCAGACCCACAGAAATCTAATTGGCATGAGAAAAAAATATCCATCAAAATTCATTTAAGCTAGAGATTGGATGTGTCTCAATCCACCACWTCTGCATSTGCAGTGAAAGGTGGCAGAGCTAAAGCAGTGTTTGTCATCCCGAAAATCAGTCTTCTCACTGTAGCATCTGAACGGTTTGGCCTACAACACTATTATGACCCCTCTATGGAAAGGTGTGACTCTCACGAACACGACAGGGTTCTCTACAACCCCCACACGCGTCTTGGGACTCGGCTGAAGTAAAACAAAAATAAATMGTTTCCTGATCTTTTTTATATCTCTCAGATATAGAACAGACACTTCAGGACGAACTTCCTTTAGATTTTTGTGGGGGGACWATCTGTTGTTCCATGTAGTGAATCTGCTATTCAATGCGTTTGTATGGGCTAATAGCAGTAAGGCCAAATGCAATGTTTCATCAAACCATTTTTTTTTAATACTTCAAKRGGTCTTAAAACTCAACATCCAATAGCTAAATGGTCCTTGGTATGACCTTATTAAAACATTTCCATATGTCAGCTTAGTAGCACCCCACCCCTCCCTCCACCCCTCAGGCTTAGACTGTACAGATGGGCCATAGCATGGTCATAACATGGTCAGAACCCCATCAGTCCTCTGCGTGTCTCTGCTGTAGCTTCATGAATGAGATGTCGAGAGCAGGCCAAGGAGGTTCTGAAGGGTCTAGGAGACACTGTGCTGAGTGGAGTTAACATAATGTAGTCAATCTGACTGTTACTTGTGCTGGCTTTAAAAAAAAAAGAYATCTCAGGTGTTGATTGATGTTGAACTCATTGACGATGAGAGATTTGTCCCTTACTCCAGGCCAAGGAGCTTCAGACTCCTGCACAACCTGCGCAGGCTCTTCATCCAAGAGCTGACCTCCCACGTCAGCATGGTAAGTACAGGAAGGATAGGCTATTTGGGGGAGAAATCTCCGTAAATCTCAGCTGCAATGTTTCCACTCTGTAAACTATCACATATTCACCCATTCGTGGGCATGCTGTATGCCTTATATCATCCAGCGTTCTATGCTGACAACTAACAGGCTGTTGTTTGGTTCAGTGTTATCACTATCTAAAACCAGCTGACAACTACCAGGCTGTTGTTTGGTTCAGTGTTATCACTATCTAAAACCAGAAACTGAACGATAATCAAAGGCTGGTAGTTTGTTCAGTTGGTTTTAGATAGTGGAAATGAACACTGAACAACAACAGCCTGGTAGGTTTGTCAGTGGTTTTAGACTAGTGATAACCACTGAACCAAACAACAGCCTGGGCTATTTGTTGCTTTCAGTGGTTTTAGATAGTGATGAACCTGAACAAACCACAGCCTGGTAGTTTGTCGTGGTTTTAGATAGTGATAACATGAACCAACCAAAGCCTGGTGTTGTCAGCTGGTTTTAGATAGTGATAACACTGAACCAAACAAAGCCTGGTAGTTGTCAGCTGGTTTTAGATAGTGATAACACTGACAAAAACAGCCTGGTGTTTGTCAGCTGGTTTTTAGATAGTGATAGACACTGAACAAAAGCTGGTAGTTGTCACAGCTGGTTTTAGATAGTGATAAGCACTGACAACAAGCTGGTAGTTTGTTGAGCTGGTTTTAGATAGTGATAACACTGAACCAAACAACAGCCTGGTAGTTTGTCAGCTGGTTTTAGATAGTGATAACTGGACCAAACAACAGCCTGGTAGTTGTGCCATGTTTTAGATAGTGATACACTGAAACAACACAGCTGGTGTTGTAGCTGGTTTTAGATAGTGATACTGAACCAAACAACAGTGGTAGTTGTCAGCTGGTTTTAGATAGTGATAACACTGAACAAAAACAGCCTGGTAGTTGTCAGCTGGTTTTTAGATAGTGATGACACTGAAAGCGCAAATAACACAGGCCTGGTAGTTGTCAGCTGGTTTTTAGATAGTGATAATGAACCAAACAAACAGCCTGGTAGTTTGTAAGCTGTTTTAGCATAGTGTATACTGAACCAAACAACAGCCTGGTAGTTGTCAGCTGGTTTTAGATAGTGATAACACTGAAACAACAACAGCTGGTAGTTCTTTGTTTAGATAGTGAAACACTGAACCAAAACAACGCTGGTGTTGTCAGTGGTTCTTATAGTGTAAAGAACCAACAGCCTGGTAGTTGTCAGCTGGTTTTAGATAGTGATGACACTGAACCAAACAACAGCTGGTAGTTGTCAGCTTGGTTTAGATAGTGATACACTGGAACAAACAACAGCTGGTAGTTGTCAGCTGGTTTTTAGATAGTGATAACATGAACCAAACAACAGCCTGGTAGTTGTCAGCTGGTTTTAGATAGTGATAACACTGAACCAACAAAGCCTGGTAGTTTGTCAGTGGTTTTAAGATAGTGATAACACTGAACCACCAAGCCTGGTAGTTGTCAGCTGGTTTTAGATGATGATAACATGAACCAAACAACAGCCTGGTAGTTGTCAGCTGGTTTTAGATAGTGATAACATGAACCAAACAACCGCTGGTAGTTGTCAGCTGGTTTTAGGATAGTGATAACACTGAACCAAACAACAGCGTGTGTTGTCAGCTGGTTTTTAGATAGTGATGTAAACTGAACCAAACAACAGCCTGGTAGTTGTCAGCTGGTTTTAGATAGTGATGACACTGACCAAACAACGCCTGGTAGTTGTCAGCTGGTTTTAGATAGTGATAACACTGAACCAACAACAGCCTGGTAGTTGTCAGCTGGTTTTAGATAGTGATAACACTGAACCAAACAACAGCCTGGTAGTTGTCAGCTTGGTTTTAGATAGTGATAACACTGAACCAAACAACAGCCTGGTAGTTGTCAGCTGGTTTTAGAATAGTGATAACACTGAACCAAACAACAGCCTTGGTAGTTGTCAGCTGGTTTTAGATAGTGATTAACATGAACCAAACAACGCCTGGTAGTTGTCAGCTGGTTTTAGATAGTGATAACATGAACCAAACAAAGCCTGGTAGTTGTCAGCTGGTTTTAGATAGTGATGCACTGAACCAAACAACAGCCTGGTAGTTGTCAGCTGGTTTTAGATAGTGATAACACTGAACCAAACACAAGCCTGGTAGTTGTCAGCTGGTTTTAGATAGTGATAACTGAACCAAACAACAGCCTGGTAGTTGTCAGCTGGTTTTAGATAGTGATACACTGAACCAAAACAGCCTGGTGTTGTCAGCTGGTTTTAGATAGTGATAACATGAACCAAACAACAGCCTGGTAGTTGTCAGCTGTTTTAGATAGTGATAACACTGAACCAAACAACAGCCTGTAGTTGTCAGCTGGTTTTAGATAGTGATAACACTGAACCAAACAACAGCCTGGTAGTTGTCAGCTGGTTTTAGATAGTGATAATGAACCAAACAACCAGCCTGGTAGTTGTCAGCTGGTTTTAGATAGTGATAACACTGAACCAAACACAGCCTGGTAGTTGTCAGCTGGTTTAGATAGTGATACACTGAACCAAACAACAGCCTGGTAGTTGTCAGCTGGTTTAGATAGTGATGACTAAGAACCAAAAACAGCCTGGTAGTTGTCAGCTGGTTTTAGATAGTGATAACATTGAACCAAACAACAGCCTGGTTAGTTGTCAGCTGCTTTTAGATAGTGATAACATGAACCAAACAACAGCCTGGTAGTTGTCAGCTGGTTTTAGATAGTGATAACACTGAAAAACAAGCCTGGTAGTTGTCAGCTGGTTTTAGATAGTGATACATGAACCAAACAAAGCCTGGGTAGTTGTCAGCTGGTTTTAGATAGTGATGAACACTGAAAACCAACAACAGCCTGGTAGTTGTCAGCTGGTTTTAGATAGTGATAACACTGAACCAAACACAGCCTGGTAGTTTCAGCTGGTTTTAGATAGTGATAACACTGAACCAAACAACAGCCTGGTGTTGTCAGCTGGTTTTAGATAGTGATACACATGAACCAAAAACAGCCTGGTAGTTGTCAGCTGGTTTTAGATAGTGATAACCTGAACCAAACAACAGCCTGGTAGTATGCAGCTGGTTTTAGAATAGTGATAAACTGTTGAACAACAACAGCCTGGTAGTTGTCAGCTGGTTTTAGATAGTGATAAACTGAACCAAACACAGCCTGTAGTTGTCAGCATAGAACGCTGGATGATAATAAGCATACAGCATGCCCAGAATGGGTGAATATGTGATACATTGCAGCTGAGATTTACGGAGATATTCTCCCAATAGCCTATCCTTCTGTACTTACATGCTGACGTGGGAGTCAGCTCTTGGATGAAGGCCTGCGCAGGTTGTGCAGGAGTCTGAAGCTCCTTGGCCTGGATAAGGACAATCTCTCATCGTCAATGAGTTCAACATCAATCAGACACCTGAGATCTTTTTTTTTTTAAAGCCAGCACAAGTAACAGTCAGATTGACTACATTTGTTAACTCCACTCAGCACAGTGTCTTAGACCCTTCGAATCCTTGGCCTGCTCTCGACATCTCATTCATGAACTACAGCAGAGACAGCAGAGGACTGATGGGTTCTGACCATGTACTGACATGCTATGGCCCATTCTGTACAGTCTAAGCCTGAGGGGTGGAGGGAGGGGGGGGTGCTACTAAGCTGACATATGGAAATGTTTTATAAGGTCATACGAAGGACCATTTAGCTATGGATGTTGAGTTTTAAGACCCTTGAAGTAATTAAAAAAATGGTTTGATGAAACATTGCATTTGGCCTTACTGCTATTCGATACAAACGATTGAATAGCAGATTCATACATGGAAAACAGATTGTCCCCCACAAAATCTAAAGGAAGTTCGTCCTGAAGTGTCTGTTCTATATCTGAGAGATATAAAAAGATCAGGAAAATTTATTTTTGTTTACTTCAGCCGAGTCCAGACGCGTGTGGGGTTGTAGAGAACCTGTCGTGTTCGTGAGAGTCACACTTTCCATAGAGGGGCATAATAGTGGTTGTAGGCCAAACCTCAGATGCTACAGTAGAGACTGATTTTCGGGATGACAAACACTGCTTTAGCTCTGGCACCTTTACTGCAGATGCAGATGTGGTGGATTGAGACCACTCCAATCTCTAGCTTAGATTATTTTGATGGATATTTTTTTCTCATGCCAATTGATTTCTGTGGGTCTGCAGAAATCGACTCTAGGGGTTTATGCCATGTTTGATTATGCTATGACCATGTTGAGGAGAACCAAACACAACTGTGGTAGATACTGTAATAATAGACTTGCACAAGTTTCGCAGTTGCTCGTCCTTCTGCTTGCTCCTAGCGTTCAAGTTTGTAATGTCTGACTGAGCTTTCCTTGTTCCAGCTGAAGGCTGGTTAGACTAGAGGAGAGCA
Organism: Salvelinus sp. IW2-2015; assembly: GCF_002910315.2. Classification (NCBI taxonomy): domain Eukaryota; kingdom Metazoa; phylum Chordata; class Actinopteri; order Salmoniformes; family Salmonidae; genus Salvelinus; species Salvelinus sp. IW2-2015. Next base: position 37,085,792 of record NC_036875.1, on the reverse strand, counting down.
GATGGGTTGTATACAGTAGAGTACAATCAATGTTATACTGTACATGCTGTAATTATTCTGGGACTTTGTGTTAACTATGAAATGGGACTTGAAAAAGACCTGCAAACGAAAAAATAAAATCTCTCTTACTCTCTTGAGCTCTTCCAGGACCCTCTGATTGTGGTCGATCTCGTCTTCAGACGGGACAGCTGCTTCTGATGGCCTCTCTATGGTTCTCCATCTGTTCTCTAGGGGTCTTCTATAGGGTGCAGAAGGGAACACCAGGGTCAAGGGTCAAGTTGAATTGAATTTACCTTTCACAGGAATTTGAGAGTGGGGAAAAAAGAAAGGGGGATAAGGGGAGGGATGGGAGGAGGGGAGAGAGGGAGGATGAGAGAGAGAGAGAGATCTTTACCTTAATCCCTACTGATCTGCAGTTTGGTCAGGTGCTCCTTCTGTTTATCCATCACATGCCCCTCCTTCATTTTGTCTTGTGGAGACAAAGCAAGAGACATTGGTTTGTTTTGTTCAAGTGACGTAATGATTGATGAACAGGCTTGTTTGTGTTTGGGGGGTCTCTCCGCGTTTCTCAGCCTGTGTGTGTAGAGCTCTAAACCTCTCCAGAGGGAGTCTGGGTCTCCTCTACTGTCTTCTTTTCTTCCGCTCTACGTTCTGCATGGAGTCGCTGTCAGAGACGTGATCTTAGCGCGGTGGCTGCATGGAGACCCATCAGGCAGGGACAGGGTTCACAGTCTGAAGGAAAATAATGCTGAAGATGTCTCCTTTCCAACAAGCTGCATGAACACAATAGTCTACTGAAATAAGGAAAATATTTCTTTTTAAGATATAGAAATGGATGTTAAATCCACTTCCTGGTTCTGGGGTGAGTAACGCTGACTAGGAGGTCAGATCTGTCTCATTGCTGCATCCTGCGGGAGGTTTGTCGCCAGTTGGAGCTCTCCAGTGCGGTTCGGACCAGAGACTTGAGCTACTGATTCATGCTTACTGATGTAGAGACAGCCATGGTGAATCTCTCGATGACCTCTTCACCTCGGCATGATCTGCCACAGGCAGCAGAGATCCAGGAACTGAGTGTGTGTGTGTGTGTGTGTGTGTGGTGTGTGTGTACGTGTGTATGATTACGCTGTTACAAAAGTTTAATGTCTGTTAAATAACAGTGTGGTATATGTGTGTATGTTCTAATTGCGTATATTGTTTATTGTGTGGTCTTAGCAGCCTTGAGGTCACTGTGGCGATGATGCTCTTGCACTGAGGTCTGGGAGCAGTAGAATGAGAATCTGCTGTGCTCCTCTTGCTTATGAATGACTACTGGCTCCTGTAGACTGGTGCGCTCCTCTTAGCCCGCCAGAGTGGTCTGAGTACACACAGAGCACACATGACGTTTAGTAAGTGGAACATGATGAGTGAGACCTACAGAGTAGTTCGATTATGCAAGCCCGCCTAAGGCCTTGTGTCCGCCAAATCCTCTCAAGCTGTACAGCAACAGCAATCTTTATCTCTACCATAATTGTTCGTTGATATGTTCCTCCTCACTGCGCCGCGTCTCAGGCTGTCAAGCCCATTCGCCCTGTCAACCTTGAAGTGACAACATTCATGGTAACAGTAATTTCACTTATTTGTGGCCATAGCGGAAATATCAAACCGAAACCCGAACTAGTTAGAGACCATCTCGTGCTCCTGCCCAGAGTGACTCCACAGTTCTTCTGGTTGAGCTTCCTACTGAGTTGGTTATCTGATCGCCGTTTCCTGTTCTCTAGGAAAGGTAATACTGGCTTCAAAAACACTAAAGAAGGTAATCACTGCTTAAAAACCATTAAAGGTACATGGTATCACTGCTTTTAAATAATTAAAGAATCGGTAATCTACTGCATTATAAAAACTTAAAGAAAGGTAATACTGGAATTTAAAAACGCATTAAGAAAGGTTAATGACATGTTTAAAAACATTAAGAAGGTAATCAATGATTTTAAAAAAATATAAAGAGTAATCACTGATTTAAAAAATTAAAGAAAGGTTCTGTTCTGAAAACCCTTAAAGAAAGGTTAATTCCTGCTTTAAAGACATTAAAGAAAGGTAACTAGCAAAACATTAAGTAGGTAACATGAAAAACCATTAAAGAAGTAATCACTGCTTTACAAACATTAAGAAAGTGTATATGCACTGATTTAAAAACGATTAAAGAAAGGTATTACTGATTTATAAGAAAGTATTCTGCTAAAAAAGAACGGTAATCATGATTTAAAAAAACCATTAAAGAAAGGTAATCACTGATTTAAAAACCATTTAAGAAAGTAATCAATGCTTTTAAAACATTTAAGAAAGGTAATACATGTTTACTAAGGATTTTTGTTTTTGTATACTAGCTTAGTTAAAAACATTAAAGAATCGGTAATCACTGTTTAACCAACATTAAAGAGAAGGTATAATGACTGGCTTAAAACAACATTAAAGAAAAGGTATGCATGATTTAAAAACCATTAAGAGACATGAAATTGAGGTATCACTGATTTAAAACATTCAAAGAAAGGTAATGCAGTGATCTTAAAATCCGATTGAATGAAAGGTAATCACGGATTTAAAAAACCATTATAGAAAGGTTAAATCACTGTTTAAGAAACGCATACAGCGAAGGTAATCACTGCCTTTAAAACCATTAAAGAAAGTCAATGACTTGTTTTAAACATTTAAGAAAGGTAATCAACTGGTTTCTTTAAAAAAGCATTAAAAGAAAGGTAAATCAGCTGACTTTAAAAAACATTAATGAAAGGGTAATCAACTGTTTTAAAAAAACATTAAGAAGGTAATATGCTTTAAAAACGATTAAGATGAAGGTAATCATGCTGTTATAAAAATATTAAAGAAGATGGAATCACAGCTGCTTAAAAAACCTTAAGAAAGTTCGAATGAGTGTTTAAAAAGCAACATATAATAGAAAGGTAATCATGCTTTAAAAAGCTAAAGAAAGGTAATCATGCATTTTAAAAACGGGCATTAAAGAAAGGTAATCACTGAGCTTTACAAAACATTAAAGAAAGGTATAACACTGATTTAAAAATACATAAAGAAGGTAACATGCCTTTAAAAACGATTAAGAAAGGGGTAATGCAGTGTTTAAAAACATTAAAGAAAGGTAAATCACTGATTTAAAACATTAGAAGTAAAGGTTAATCACTGGTATTTAAAAAAACATTAAGATGAAGGTTTAATCACTGATTTATAAAACGCATTTAAGAGAAGAGGTATCATAACAATAACTACACTGCTTTCAAAAAAACCAAGTTACTTGTTTTAAATTGTTGTATTTTTGTATGGATCCCCCATTAGGCTACTGCAGCAACGTCGCACTCTCGACTGTGGTCCAGCAAAATTAAGCAGCTATACATTTTAATAAATTACAAATACATTCAGCAACGATTTCACAAACATTGA
>NC_036875.1:37067335-37082338 GCF_002910315.2 Salvelinus sp. IW2-2015 | reverse complement strand
GATCCTACAGCCTCAAAGGCCTGATTGAACAAGATATGGGTTCTTCCTGACCTGTATATTATTTATCGACATATTCGTGTAATGTTATGTTTCTCATTTTGCTCCTGACGGAGTTGTTCGATGTTTCACTAAAGTTAACTCTTGCTGCAGGGAGTTTATCTTAAACGCCTTCTGAACAAAACTATTTCCATCTGGTCATCCAACTTGATTCTCTTTGGCCAAGATTCATTGAGTCTTAAAGTGAAGAAAATGCTCACAAACTACTGTTAATGAGCAGCTATTTTATATAGTAGTTATATTTTATATGTTAGCTTTCTTTTAGTGTTAATGCATGTATCTTTGCATTGTCACTTTAACCCTACCTACGTGTAATTACCTCGACTTAACCTGTACCCCTGACATTGACAATCAGGGTACCGCGTAAGTAAGCATTTCGACTGCAAGGTTACACGGTTGTATTCGGCACATGTGACAAATACATTTGATTTGATTTATTACAGTGAGGGTTTGTTGCAGGGGTTTATTTTGGAGGGAGATTACACGGGGGGTTTAAAAAACTGAGAAGACTTGAAAAACAAATGTTTCCTCTCCACCTTTTGCCATCTCTCTGGTCATCTTACCCCACACCATCCTCCATCACTCTCTTTCACTCCGTCTTACATCTCTCCATCTGTCTCCTTCCCTCTCTCCATAGGGAAAAATCCAGACAGTGAAAACAAGGACTTGGTCCACATTGTATTACTGATGTTGATAAATAGTAACTACTGTGTTACTTTGTTATGTAATTTAGTTAATTCGGGTTTGTTTCGTACATCCAGGACAGTCTCTTGAAAAACACAAGACTTCTCCAAAGAAGATACTTTTAAACAAAAAAACAAAAAAACATTGATATATTTTTTATATATTTCGGCCTCTTTAGTATCTTGATTTGAAACCAGCGCTACCAACTTATTTACTGCTTTGCTGAAACAACAAAAAAATGTTCAACCATCTACTGTATTAGCTTGTCAAGTTTCAGATTAGGCCCCACTCAGAAATGTGGTGGTATATTATATTAGATGTATACCAATGCGTTTAATTATGACATGTGTTTTATCAGATAAACTCTGAGTCGTAAACCAATAATTTAAAAAATCACATTTCTTGTATCTAATCTTATCCATAGCATTAGTAGTAGTGGTCTTCACAGATTGTTTATAGATATTTATCCTGCTAAAGTCACTGTCCTAATCCCTCGCCTACAATGTATATTATTCTGTCTCATATTATCCAGTATTCCTGCATTGTACAAAAATCTGTTTGTGGCTTTCTTTTATTATGTATTATTTTTATAGGTAGCCTGGCGGGGTAGGGAGTGTTTAGGCCAGTAACTGAAAGGTTGCGGGATCGAATCCCCGAGCAGACAATTGACAAATTCTGTCGTTCTACTCCTGAGCAAGGCAGTTAACCCCCAACAACAAAGCTGTCCCCCAGGCCCAATTGCGTGGATGTGTTAGGCAGCCACCCGCACCTCTCTGATTCAGAGGGTATGGGTTAATGCAGAAGGCAATTTCACGTTGATGCATTCAGTTATTACAACTTACTAGGTATCCCCTTTCCTTATTTTGATTATTGATTACTGACTTGTTGGGTAGAGCTTGGCAAGTTAAATCATTTCACCATATTGCGCATGGACAATAAACGTTGAAACTGAACTGCTTCTGCCTTACTATAAACTAATACCGCCCAGAGATCTGATGCCGACACTCCGTTTTTTAAACTTTTAAAATCTATGTTAACAAAAACCAATGATTGCAAAGTTAAACAAACCATTACAACTCTATGCACAAGGACTCATTTGAAACCATTTCCAATATTTACAATCGATGCAAGTTTGGTGACAGAATGACGGCACAAAATGTTTACCACACTTTGCATCTGCTCTGTTCTGCAAGTAAATGGGGAGGTGGGTGATTGCAAAACACCTCGCCCCCTACTCTTCCCACACACATTACATAGGACTAGTCTGGGCAGTATTCGGTTTTCAGGCTTGTTTAGTTTGTGGCAGCAAGTTGGTATGTATGGGACCAGCGGAGAAGTCCTAGCAGTGTCTGGACAAAGCGCCACCAAGGTACCCTCTAATTAGTGAGTGCTAGATGCTTCAGCAGGCTCTTGGTTAGATTTAGGTTTCATATCAAAATATCTTTTAATGATCCGACACAAAACACAAATATAGGTAGCGTATTGATTTCAGGTATATACTGTATCAGCTGTACATTTACACGAGTGCAGCTAGTATGTTTGAGTTGAGAGCAATACTCAGACATTTCCAAATAAATACACTTATTAGAAACTGTCAAGGCAATAGTATTTCTGTTGGCTGTGACCTTTCTGTTTCCTGGAAGCTTGATGCTGGCCATGGCTTGGCCATGTGTGACAGATTGAACAGGGTCAGCAGTGGATCCCTGGGCGGCAGGACACACAGAGAGGGCCATGCCACGTGCAACTGTCATTACTGAAACATGAACTGAGAGAGAGGAGGGGGATGGGTGTCTGGTTGGGTGGTTTCCAGACAACTAGAAAAAAAACTAATATGATTTAAATGTAGGAACTACTAAAACACAATATGGTATACTAAATGCATTTTTCTGTCTTCATACTTGTCTGAATAATTTCAAGTTTTGTGTTCACTATTTTCAATGGGCCAAATACAATGGGCTTTGTTCCATGGTTAAACATGTCTCAACGCTGTTCTGCTTGGGTGGGATAACAGTTCCACAACAATGGACTACAATGAATGTAGCAAGTCGTTGAAAGATTTTGGCGCTGAGGAGGAACATTCAATAATTTACAATTGGTCTACACCGCTGCTTCTGGGTCCCACAATTTAAAACACTTCTGTAAACTTTCCATATCCGACGATGGTTTTTACAGTTTTCTGAATACTGACAATATGCCTCTATATAAATATAAACTGTAGGCTGTTCTCTATCAATCACTATTGCGCTTTCCTCCCACGTGAGCATGCAACACACCGTTGTAACGCGCAGTGTGGACCCTCTTTTGGCAGTGTCTTGTTTCTGATTCAGTTGAAAATGGAGAGGTGTCTTTATCGTCGCTACAGCTTCCGTTGGATGAAACCATGTTGACTCTACCGGTTGGTTGGCAGGGCGGCGGGCGCAGTGGGACCGGGTAAGAGGCGGGGAGAGGCCAACCGGGAGGCGGAGCTGAAGGCAGGTGAAGTTTTTTTCCGCCTCTCGAGATAAGTGATGTGGAAGCTTGCGTTGGCTAATGTTCATGACTCCAAGATCTCCCCCGCACATTGTTTGAATATGAAAATTACACAATTTCCCAAGAAAAAAAATACATTATTTGATTAAAATAATATTCAGTTGTTTTATTTCTGTTCTAAACAAAGGGTTCAAGTCTAGGTCCAGATATTTTATGGTAGACCTATGTAAATAAGTAGCTTGGGCTATTCTTTGCTAACAATTACTTGTTCAGTGTCATCTTAAAAAAATAAATACATATTGACATTTGATAATTGGTGTCACACCATGCAGTCATTCACACTGCACAAGTTTGACAAAATAACGGTTGTGGTAGCCAATAGGTACAGAAAGATACATTATTTGGTGATGGACAATCTATCGGATTGCAATGTGATGAAAAACTGCTTATACAGTTGAAGTCGGAAGTTTACATTACACCTTTAGCCAATACATTTAAACTCCGTTTTTTTCCTGACATTAATCCTAGTAAAATATCCTGTGTTGGGGTCAGGTTGGATCACCACTTTTTATTTTAAGAATGTGGAAATGTCAGAATAAATGGTTATAATATTTATTTCACTTTATTTCTTTATCACTTCCAGTGGGTCAGAAGTTTACATAATCAATTAGTATTTGGTAGCATTTGCCTTTAAATTGTTTAACTTGGCAAAACGTTTCGGCGTAGCCTTCACAAGCTTCCCAGAATAAGTTGGGTGAATTTTTGGCCCATTCCTTGACAGAGGCTGGTGTAACTGAGTCAGTTTGTTAGGCCTCTTGCTCCGCACACGCTTTTTCAGTTCTGCCCACAACATTTTCGTATAGGATGAGGTCAGGCTTTGTGATTGGCAACTCTAATACCTTGACTTGTGTCCTTAAGCATTTTGCCACAACTTTGAGAAGTATGCTTGGGTCATTGTCCCATTTGGAAGACCTTTGCAACCAAAGCTTTTAACTTTCTGTGATGGGTCTTGAGATTTTGCTTCAAATATATCCACATAATTTTTCTTGCCTCATGATGCCATCTGTTTTGTGAAGTGCCACCAGTCCCTCCTGCAGCCAAAGCACCCCACAACATGATGCTGCCACCCCCGTACTTCACGGTTGGATGGTGTTCTTCGGCTTGCAGCCTTCTCCTTTATCCTCCAAACATAACGTGGTCATTATGCCAAACATTCTATTTTTGATTCATAGATTCAGAGGACATTTCTCCCAAAAATTTTGGTCCACTATGCAGTTGCAAACCGTGGGTCTGGCTTTTTTATTGGCGGTTTTGGAGCAGTGGCTTTCTTCCTTGCTTGAGGGGCCTTTCAGGTTTATGTCGATATAAGGACTCGTTTTACTGTGATATAGATACTTTTGTACGCTTTTCTCCGCTATGAGTGTGACCACCAAGTGCATTCATCTGCTAGAGAGACAGGATACGACGGTTTGTTCCTTCCGTGAGCGTATGACGGGCTGCGTTGGTCCCATGGTGTTTATACTTGCGTACTATTGTTTGTACAGATGAACGTGGTACTTCAGGCGTTTGAAATTGCCCAAGGATGATTCCAGGGACTTGTGGAGGTCTACAGAATTCTGTTTGAGGTTCTTGCTGATTTTTTTGATTTCCCCATTGATGGTCAGCAAAGGGCACTGTGGTTGAAAGTAGGCCTTGAATACATCCAAAGGTACACTTCAATTGACTCAAAGGATGTCAATTAGCCTATTCAGAAGCTTCCTAAAAGCCATGACATAATTTTTCTAGATTTTCCAAGCTGTTTAAAAGCACAGTCAACTTAGTGCATGTAAACTTCTGACCCACTGAATTGTGTGATACAGTGAGTTATTAAGTGCAAATATTGTACGTAAACAATTTTGGAAAATTACTTGTGCCATGCACAAATATAGATGTCCTAAGCCGACTGCCAAACTATAGTTTGTTAACAAAGATATGTGGAGTGGGTTAAAAAAAGGTTTTAATGACTCAACCTAAAGTGTATGTAAACATTCCGATTCAACTGTATAGCTTCTCTTTAACTGTGGAAAACCATCGTATCAACTTTTCCCCTGTTCACAGTCACGAAACAATTGCAGTGCATTGTTGCCTCAGTGAAACACTTGCTTTACAAACCTATCAATCATTACAAGAGTAGGCCTACTAAAAAAACAGTGCCCAAAACACTTGGAGAGAGAGAGAGAGAGAGAGAGAGAGAGACGAGACAGAGAGAGAGAGCGTCAGATAAATTAATTAAAAAACCAGGTAAATGACTTTAGCTCAGTATTTTAACAAGAAGACAAGCAGTCATCATTCATCATCATTGATAATACTTAAGACAGGTCAATCATATTTATAAGACATCAAATCAGGAAATAAAATAAATTTGATGACTTTTGCACCAGGAAGCCAAGTATGAAGGTGTGAAAGAATGCCTGATTACCCTGTTCAAAAGATAACCCGTAAGTAGACACATTTCACCAACAGCACTAAACCTGGTGGGCTATTTGAGACTGCATTTTTTTTTTAACACGTACAACTTCAGCAAAATACTTTGGCTTTGTGAACTAGAATAAAAGAAGCATCAATATCAACAAAGACATCGATTCAACAAAGCATCGATATCCAACAGCATCGACTCAACAAAGCATCGACATCAACAAAGCATCGACTTCAACCAAAGCATCGATATCAACAAAGCATCGACATCAACAAAGATCGACACAACAAAGCATCGACATCAACAAAGCATCGCATCAAAAAGGCATCATATCAACCAAAGCATCGATATCAACAAAGGCTCGACATCAGCAAAGCATCGACATCAACAAGCATCGGAATCAACCAAAGCATCGATATCAGCAAGGCATCGACGATCAGCAAGCATCGTCATCAACAAAGCATCGATATCAACAAAGCATCGACATCAACAAAGCATCGCATCAACAAAGCATCGACATTCAACAAAGCCATCGACATCAACAAAGCATCGACCATCAACAAAGCATCGACATCAACAAAGCATCGATATCAACAAAGAAAAAACATCGACATCAACAAAGCATCGATTATCAACAAAGCATCGATAGCAGCAAAGCCATCGACATTCAGCAAAGCATCACATCAACAAGCATCGACATCAACAAAGGGCAGCATCGATATCAGCAAGCATCGATATCAGCAAAGCATCGACATCAGCAAAGGCATCGACATCAACAAAGCATCAGATACAAAGCTCGACATCAGCAAAGCATCGACATTCAACAAAGATCATATCAAACAAAGCACTTCATGTTGATAATTAGACAGATGCCTATATTTACATAAACATTTGTCTGGACTATCACTTAGCACTGTGAATACAAGTGGGATCACAAGTGGACAAAGTGACTGGAGGAAATAGAACCAGTTGATACAATTGACAACCATTCGATCATTTATAAACCATTCTTGATTGCGCGTTACTCTTTCGAGGGAGAGCGTAATCCAAAAAGACCAAACATGAAATCCCTGATAAACCTATAATCAAATACTCAGTTAGGACAACCATACATGGAAAGTGTGCTGATTGATGATCAGGCTCATGGCAGAACCAACAATCACAGGTCTCATCATCTCATCAATTCGGAAATACCACAGTATTCAATAATTCTTTTTGTCCGTGTTTTCTTACCTGTAATTTACAAAAGGTCAGTTATTCACAATGCACTCTGCTTTTAAAAACAGCCCTGGAATGCGAAAAGTTCTAGTCTAAAACACCAACACGAAATCCAGCAAGGAAGGATAGAAAAACTATTTTTAGTTCTATTCCTCACAGTTTAATATTTTCTAAGCTGTATGATCCCTCAGTTTTTGGCTTCGTATCACCTCATTCCCGTATGCGACTCGGTTTTGCAGTGTGACCATTATTAAAAGATTCAATCCCCCTGGAAACTAAGAAGAAATTCAAGGTTGTCTCTCAACAATTTATGCACCAATGCTGTTTTAGATTGTGTCTACTGTTAGCTTGACAATATTAAACATATTGTGTGTACATAATGGAATTCTAAAGTTCACAATGAGATAGTTGTTCTGGATCGTACCATGGCTTCTCAAACACATATGTAAAGTAGATTAGTCATCTCTGTCAATAAACTCTTCATGTTGCTTCACTGGTGTGTTGATATTGTAAAGCAAATTTTCAATGTTATACATCAATGTTGCATAAATAAAATGTATAAAATAAATAGCGATATCAAAGTTTGTGTAAATAATAAATCAAAAAAATTGTTATGCTCCTTTCAAAACCACTAATCTACTATTGAAAGTGATCCAGAGAGCCATCAGTAACACATGTGAGATCTAAAACACACTTACATCCTAACAGTGTCAGTTTTTTAAAAAACAGTTTTTAATCTTTAACAACGTCTTTGGGCCTTTCTAGTTGTTTTTGAGGGTATTGGGTGTCAGGCAGAAACCCCTAACAACCATATTCAATGTGACCCTCCAAGCCATCTTTATCTTCTAATTTCTCTTATAGGAAACCAGCCTGTTTCACAAGATACAACACTGAACGGGGTCGAGAGAGAGGAACCTTTTCAACACATACAGTAGTTAGTTCATTACACAATTCACTCAGAGAGAGAGAGCAAGAGAGAGAGAAAGAGGCGAGAGAGAGAAAGAGAGAGAGAAAGAGCAGGAGAGAGAAAGAGAAGAGGGAAAGAGAGAGAGAGAGAGAGGAGAGACGAGAGAGAGAGAGAGAGGAGAGAGTTGAGAGGGAGAGAGAAGAAGAGAGAGAGAGAGGAAGAGAGAGGAGAGAGAGCCCAGACCAGAGTAGAGTAAGTGCGATTTCAAGGAGAGATAGGAAGGTTAGAAAAGTTCAGCTAAGGAAGCCTCTCTTTTCCTTCTTGGCCCATGAGGAGAGGAGGGACCTTTAATAAGGATATCTGTGCGTACAGGAGTGTTTTTTGGGAATGAGGGGTCTGAAGTCCCAGTAAGGCAGAGTGGTAGAGAAGGAAAGGAGGATTGTTCCCAGTGGTTAGAAAAGGACAGTCTTATGGAGAAAGAGAGTATCCAAGGACATCCCAGTGTGGGTTTAGGTTCCGAACGGAGAGATCTGTACATTCCAACAGGAAAAAACCAGCTACCCCTGCTGCCTTATTAAAAAACAAAGAGAGACAGACTTAGGGAGACTCGAGAATATATTGTTTATGGGTCTATTGACTAATATTGCACTGTAAGTGTGATGTTATAGCATAAGATCGGTGATGCCACAGTATATCCATAGGCATTGAGGTGTATGAAGGACAAAAACCAGTTCTGATTTTATGACAAGCTGTGCTGCCCCCTTTTGGACCAATACTGAAACTTGTTACATTTGGATTCTGAGGCTAATAAGTGCTCTGAAACACTTTCCTGGGGGACCCTAAGGGCTCGAGCCCAATAGCTTTTGATGGCCGAGAGTACTTAGACTCTGAAGGTAATTTACAACGAGTGTGAACCGATTTACATGTTAGAATCGCCATGAACAATGTCGGCAGTTAGAATCTACAGCCGGTGTCCCATAAAACACAGCGCGGCTCGAACGATTCGGCCGACGAATGCTAGATCTCATATTCAGTACGATGTGCGAGACTTAATGCTCTTTAATATTTTAAATCTCTTGTACTTGTTTCTAGAATAGATGTGAATGCTTTGGTCCTGACATGGCTATTTGGCACCAGCGCAGATTGTTCACAGTGAGGCCTTTGGCTTCTCTGTAAAATTCAAGCTGGTTTCAAGGCCTGAAATTAAAGCCTTTTGAAACTTCATCCTGACTGTCATTAATTTTTTTCATAGGCACAGACCAGAGTGGGCCCAAAACCAGGAGTCCAACATCAATGAGGGACCAATATGAATTTAATTTCATGCTAACGCATGAAAAAGAGCGTGGCCACACAGCTGGGCACAGGGTTTCTACACAGTCATTTCTTCTAAGATGTGATTTGGATGATCAGTGCGTTTCAAGATTGTGTATTGTTTCAATCTGGCTGTTGAAAATTGATTCAGTGTGGGATTTAGGATTTGGAAACTTGGAAAGTTCCATTGGGAGTCTATCAGAGAGAAAGTGAACTACAACTTTCTGGAGCAATCGCTTAAGCCACCCACCTGTTTGACCTCACTAAGCTGTTAAGTTCAATGTTTTAAGTATCCCTATATTTCTGTTTTACAGTGCTATACTCTGTTTATTAGTACGCCTGCGCAGTAGTCTGATGGAGATGGACGCTGTCCTGAGTGTGATGGCTACTATGTACTGTGGTAATACGGTAAGCAAACGTTGTTCAACTGGAGCTAGTCGTTGTATCATTTGAAGTTAACCATTGGTAGCAGGGATGGTTATAAACTACAAATGTGCCACCTCGCTTCGACGAGAAGATGGTCGTATGAAGTGTCGAAAAATTTACTTGGAATCTGGACACGGGTTACTAATCTGGCGATAAAAAGCAAGCACTCGCGGGTGGTATTATTGCTTGAGGGAAGGCGAGAGATACAGCACTGAAATATCCCTGGGGATTTGAACAGGATGACGGTATTGGGAACTTTGATTTCAGAGCACTGGATTCTGTGTTTCTTTAAAGAAGAGAAAGGCATATTCAAACTTTGACAGTGTTTATAGGACATTTTCTGGTATGAACGATGGACAACATAATTGATTTCGAACAGAGGTACAACAGGAATGGCGCAAGTTAAATTAAGATTTTGGTTGAAAAGAGTCAGTCGGGCGCCAAAAATAAACCATGGAATGCAAGTGAGTGACAGCATATTACACTGAGGCAGCAGAGAAAGGTGGCCAACGGTCACGTTCTCATTACAACAGACGAGGGCGCCATTGCCTAGGCACAATCCATGGACAGGTATGGAAGGAGATCAAAATGTCAAAATGTTTGACTTCTGGTTCCAACGCATGTCTTTGTGAGAGCAGAGTAGGTGAACGATTATCTCCGCATGTGTAGGTTCCACGTGAAGCATGGAGAGGAGGATGTGATGGTGTGGGGGTGCTTTGCTGCGTGACACTGTCAGTGAATTTATTTAGAATTCAAGGAACACTTGAATTTTACCCTCTCGGCAGTGGACGCAGACGCTTCTCCAGCTTGGGGAAGCTCACAGTGCAGAGTCGCGGTTATCACGCACCACTGGAGAGAAGAGAAGGGGGGATATGAAGTTCTGTTATGTTGTGTGTTTCAAGTTTCACGTTTTTATTGTCACGTGCGCAGGTACAGTGAAATTGCCCTTTCTTGCCAGCTCTTCCCAAACTATTGCAATAGATCGATATTAGAAGTTACTATAAAATCAGTAGAACAAAAACACACTAGAACTAGAAATAAGAAAAATTTTACCATTATTTACAATTGCAGAGATACTGAAGTGAGAGAGGTTAGATATGTGATGGGTAATGGTTTGACTAGCATCAGGATTTATGATAAATAGAGTAGCAGCAGGGCATATATAGGATTGAAGTGTATTGCTGGGTATATAGTAGTTATGAATTGGTATGAATGTGGTGTATGGTGTTATGTATGGTGGTTGTGTGTGTGTGTGTGTGTGTGGTGTGTGTGTGTGTGTGTTGTGTGGTGGTGTGTGTGTGGTGCTGTGTGTGTGTGTGTGTGTGTGTGTGTGTGTGTGTGTGGTGCTGTGTGTGTGTGTGTTGTATTGTTTGTGTGTTATATTGTTGTGTGTGTGTGTATGTATGTTATTATGTATGTAATGTATTGTATGTATGTATGTATGTATTGTGTGTGTAGTATGGTATGTGTGTGTCGTACGTGTTTGTGGACCCTTGGTAAGCTGCCTCCAGTGTTGTTCTCCAGATGGGTGTCCTCTGCTCTGAGCCAGACGGCCCCCAGCCTCATCATTATCCATCTCTCACTCTGATTGGACATAAGACAGGGAAGTGTCTTTCACACAAATACTTAACTAAGTGAACTTCCCTTGCATAGACATAGGCTATGAACAAACCCCATCCAAGCACTTGCCTTCACAAAACTTACACATGAATAAATGTTCAAACCATTCCCATAGGGCTTTAGTGTGAGAACAAGACATCAGTATTCCTAAAGGAAACAACAGCCCAACAAATCAGTACACAAACCACTGTGTCATCAAATTACGGCCTGCGCGCTTTAACACTGTGTAGACCAGAGTAATGTCACCTTCCCACAGGAAGGGGACACATCACAACTGCTGAATTTACAATACATGTCTGAAAGTTGGTTTTAAGTCTATACTTGTTTCTGGTTTGCCTTCTCTTCTGGTTTTAGATAGTGATGACACTGAACCAAACACCAGCCTGGTAGTTGTCAGTGTTTTAGATAGTGATAACATGAACCAAACAGCCTGGTAGTTGTCAGCTGGTTTTAGATAGTGATAACACTGAAACCAAACACAGCCTGGTAGTTGTCAGCTGGTTTTAGATAGTGATAACATGACCAAACAGGCCTGGTAGTTGTCAGCTGGTTTTAGATAGTGATAACACTGAACCAAAACAGCCTGGTAGTTGTCAGCTGGTTTTAGATAGTGATACACTGCAACAAACCAGCCTGTAGTTGTTCAGCTGGTTTTAGATAGTGATAACACTGAACCAAACAACAGCCTGGTAGTTGTCAGCTGGTTTTAGATAGTGATAACACTGAACCAAACAACAGCCTGGTAGTTTGTCAGCTGGTTTTAGATAGTGATAACACTGAACCAACACACGCTGGTAGTTGTCAGCTGGTTTTAGATTGATAACACTGAACCAAACACCAGCCTGGTAGTTGTCAGCTGGTTTTAGATAGTGATAACACTGGACAAACAACAGCCTGGTAGTTGTCAGCTGGTTTTAGATAGTGATCACTGAACCAAACAACAGCCTGGTAGTTGTCAGCTGGTTTTAGATAGTGATAACACTGAACCAAACAACAGCCTGGTAGTTGTCAGCTGGTTTTAGATAGTGATAACACTGAACCAAACAACAGCCTGGTAGTTGTCAGCTGGTTTAGATAGTGATAACACTGAACCAAACAACAGCCTGGTAGTTGTCAGCTGTTTTAGATAGTGATAACACTGACCAAACAACAGCCTGGTAGTTGTCAGCTGGTTTTATGATAGTTGTAACACTGAACCAAACAACAGCCTGGTAGTTGTCACCTGGTTTTAGATAGTGATACACTGAACCAAACACAAGCCTGGTAGTTGTCAGCTGGTTTTAGATAGTGATAACACTGAACCAAACAACAGCCTGGTAGTTGTCAGCTGGTTTTAGATAGTGATAACACTGAACCAAACAACAGCCTGTAGTTGTCAGCTGGTTTAGATAGTGATACACTGAACCAAACAACAGCCTGGTAGTTGTCACTGGTTTTAGATAGTGATGACACTGAACCAAACAACAGCCTGGTAGTTGTCAGCTGGTTTTAGATAGTGATAACACTGAACCAAACAACAGCCTGGTAGTTGTCACCTGGTTTTAGATAGTGATACACTGAACCAAACACAGCCTGGTAGTTGTCAGCTGGTTTTAGATAGTGATAACACTGAACCAAACAACAGCCTGGTAGTTGTCAGCTGGTTTAGATAGTGATAACACTGAACCAAACAACAGCCTGGTAGTTGTCAGCTGGTTTTAGATAGTGATAACACTGAACCAACAACAGCCTGGTAGTTGTCAGCTGGTTTTTAGATAGTGATAACACTGAACCAAACAACAGCCTGGTAGTTGTCAGCTGGTTTTAGATGTGATAACACTGAACCAAACAACAGCCTGTAGTTGTCAGCTGGTTTTAGATAGTGATTACACTGAACCAAACAACAGCCTTGTAGTTGTCAGCTGGTTTTAGATAGTGATAAACACTGAACCAAACAACAGCCTGGTAGTTGTCAGCTGGTTTTAGATAGTGATACACTGAACCAAAACAACAGCCTGGTAGTTGTCAGCTGGTTTTTAGATAGTGATTACAACTGAACCAAACAACAGCCTGGTAGTTGTCAGCTGTTTTAGATAGTTGATAACACTGAACCAAACAACAGCCTGGTAGTTGTCAGCTGGTTTTAGTAGTGATAACACTGAACCAAACAACAGCCTGGTAGTTGTCGTGGTTTTAAGTAGTGATAACACTGAACCAAACAACAGCCTGGTAGTTGTCAGCTGGTTTTAGATAGTGATAACACTGAACCAAACAACAGCCTGGTAGTTGTCAGCTGGTTTTAGATAGTGATAACACTGAACCAAACAACAGCCTGGTAGTTGTCAGCTGGTTTTAGATAGTGATGACACTGAACCAAACAACAGCCTGGTAGTTGTCAGCTGGTTTTAGATAGTGATAACACTGAACCAAACAACAGCCTGGTAGTTGTCAGCTGGTTTTAGATAGTGATAACAGCTGAACCAAACAACAGCCTGGTATTGTCAGCTGGTTTTAATAGTTTGATAACACTGAACCAAACAACAGCCTGGTAGTGTCAGCTGGTTTTAGATAGTGATAACACTGAACCAAACAACACCTGGTAGTTGTCAGCTGGTTTTAGATAGTGATGACACTGAACCAAACAACAGCTGGTATTGTCAGCTGGTTTTAGATAGTGATAACACTGAACACAAACAACAGCCTGTGTAGTTGTCAGCTGGTTTTAGATAGTGATAACATGAACCAAACAACAGCCTGGTAGTTGTCAGCTGGTTTTAGTAGTGAGACACTGAACAAAACAAAGCCTGGTAGTTGTCAACTGGTTTTAGATAGTGGATAACACTGAACCAAACAACAGCCTGGTAGTGTCAAGCTGGTTTTAGATAGTGATAACACTGAACCAAACAACAGCCTGGTAGTTGTCAGCTGGTTTTAGATAGTGAGACACTGAACCAAACAACAGCCTGGTAGTTGTAGCTGGTTTAGATAGTGATGACACTGACCAACACAGCCTGGTAGTTGTCAGCTGGTTTTAGATAGTGATAACAGTGAACAAACAACAGCCTGGTAGTTGTCAGCTGGTTTTAGATAGTGATACACTGAACCACAAACAGCCTGGTTAGTGTCAGCTGGTTTTAGGTAGTGATGACACTGAACAAACACAGCGTGGTAGTTTCAGCTGGTTTTAGATAGTGATAACACTGAACCAAACAACAGCTGGTAGTTGTCAGCTATCACTATCTAAAACCAGCTGACAACTACCAGGCTGTTGTTTGGTTCAGTGTTATCACTATCTAAAACCAGCTGACAACTACCAGGCTGGTGTTTGGTTCAGTGTCATCACTATCTAAAACCAGGTGACAACTACCAGGCTGTTGTTTGGTTCAGTGTTATCACTATATAAAACCAGCTGACAACTACCAGGCTGTTGTTTGGTTCAGTGTTATCACTATCTAAAACCAGCTGACAACTACCAGGCTGTTGTTTGGTTCACTGTTATCACTATCTAAAACCAGCTGACAACTACCAGGCTGTTGTTTGGTTCAGTGTTATCACTATCTAAAACCAGCTGACAACTACCAGGCTGAAATGTGGTGTAATGTGTATGTGTATGTGTGTGGTGTGTGGTGTGTGTGTGTGTGTGTGTGTGTGTGTGTGTGTGTGTGTGTGTGTGTTGTGTGTGTGTGTGTGTGTGTGTGTGTGTGTGTGTGTGTGTGTGTGTGTGTGTGTGTGTGTGTGTGTGTATATGTTTGTTGGTGTGTATATGTTTGTGTGTGTGTGTATGTATGTATGTATGTATGTATGTATGTATGTATGTATGTTATGTATGTGTGTGTATGTATGTGTGTGTCGTACGTGTTTTGTGGACCTTGGTAAG
>NC_036875.1:37047949-37061450 GCF_002910315.2 Salvelinus sp. IW2-2015 | reverse complement strand
CAACAGCCTTGGTAGTTGTCAGCTGTTTTAGATATGATGACACTGAACCAAACAACAGCCTGGTAGTTGTCAGCTGGTTTTAGAGATAGTGATAACACTGAACCAAACAACAGCCTGGTAGTTGTCAGCTGGTTTTAGATAGTGATAACACTGAACCAAACAACAGCCTGGTAGTTGCAGCTGGTTTTAGATAGTGATAACACTGAACCAAACAACAAGCCTGGTAGTTGTCAGCTGGTTTTAGATAGTGATAACATTAACCAAACAACAGCCTGGTAGTTGTCAGCTGGTTTAGATAGTGATGACACTGAACCAAACAACAGCCTGGTAGTTGTCAGCTGGTTTTAGATAGTGATAACACTGAACCAAACAACAGCCTGGTAGTTGTCAGCTGGTTTTAGATAGTGATGACACTGAACCAAACAACAGCCTGGTAGTTGTCAGCTGGTTTTAGATAGTGATAACACTGAACCAAACAACAGCCTGGTAGTTGTCAGCTGGTTTTAGATAGTGATAACACTGAACCAAACAAACAGCCTGGTAGTTGTCAGCTGGTTTTAGATAGTGATAACACTGAACCAAACACAGCCTGGTAGTTGTCAGCTGGTTTTAGATAGTGAAACATGAACCAAAACAACAGCCTGGTAGTTGTCAGTGCGTTTTAGATAGTGATGACACTGAACCAAACAACAGCCTGGTAGTTGCAGCTGGTTTTAGATAGTGATAACACTGAACCAAACAACAGCCTGGTAGTGTCAGCTGGTTTTAGATATGATAACATGAACCAAACAACAGCCTGAGGTGGTCAGCTGGTTTTAGATAGTGATAACACTGAACCAAACAACAGCCTGGTAGTTGTCAGCTGGTTTTAGATAGTGATACACTGAACCAAACAACAGCCTGGTAGTTGTCAGCTGGTTTTAGATAGTGATAACACTGAACCAAACAAAACAAGCCTGTAGTTGTCAGCTGGTTTTAGATAGTGATAACACTGAACAAAACAACAGCCTGGTAGTTTTCAGCTGGTTTTAGATAGTGATAACACTGAACCAAACAACATACATTCATACATACTATATACACAAGCATACACATTCAATCCTCATATATGCTGCTGCTACTCTATTTATCATAAATCCTGATGCCTAGTCACCTTACCCCACTACATATCTACCTCTATCACTCCAGTATCTCTGCACATTGTAAATATGGTAAATGTTTTTCTTATTTCTAGTTCTCGTGTGTTTTTGTTCTACTTGATTTTATAGTACTTCTGATATCGATTATTGCATAGTTTGGAAAGAGCTGGCAAGAAAGGCATTTCACTGTACCTGCGCAYGTGACAATAAAACGTGAAACTTGAAACACACACACATAACAGAACTTCATATCCCCCCTGTCTCTTCTCTCCAGTTGGTGCRTGATAACGCCGACCTGCACTGTGAGCTTCCCAAGCTGGAGAAGCGTCTGCGGGCGTCTGCGGGCCACTGCCGAGAGGGTAAAATTCAAGTGTGCCTTGAATTCTAAATAAATCACTGACAGTGTCACCAGCAAAGCACCCCCACACCATCACACCTCCTCCTCCATGCTTCACGGTGGGAACYACACATGCGGAGATAATCCGTTCACCTACTCTGCGTCTCACAAAGACAYGGCGGTTGGAACCAGAAGTCAAACATTTTGACATTTTGATCTCCTTCCATACCTGTCCAGTGGATTTGTGCCGGGCAATGGCGCCCTCGTCTGGTTGTATTGAGAACGTGACCTGTTGGCACCTTTTCTCTGCTGCTCAGTGTAATATGCTGCGTCACTCACTTGCATTCCATGTTATTGGCCCGACTGACGTCTTTTCACCAAAAATCTTTATTTTACTTGCGCATCCTGTTGTACCTCTGTTCGAAATCAATTATGTTGTCCATCGTTGCAACCGAAATGTCTCTAGTAACACTGTCAAAGTTTGAATATGCCTTTCTCTTCTTTAAGAAACACAGAATCCAGTGCTCTGATCAAAGTTCCCATACCGTCATCCTTGTTCAAATCCTCCAGGGATATTTCCAGTGCTGTATCTCTCGCTCTTCCCTCAAGCAATAATACCACCGCGAGTGCTTGCTTTTTATCGTCCAGATTAGTAACCCGTGTCCAGATTCCAAGTAAATTTTTCCAACTTTCATACGACCTCTTCTCGTCGAAGCGAGGTGRMACATTGTAGTTATTAACCATCCTCTGCTACCAATGTTAACTCAAAATGACACAACGACTAGGCTCCAGTTGAACAACGTTTGCTTCACCGTATTACCACAGTACATAGTCGCCATCACACTCWGGACAGGTCCATCTCCAGTCAGACTACTGCGCAGGCGTACTAATAACAGAGTGATAGCACTGTAATAACAGAAATATAGGGATACTTAAAACATGAACTTAACACTTAGTGAGGTCAAACAGGTGGGTGTGCTTAGCGATTGCTCCAGAAAGCTTAGTAGTTCACTTCTCTCTGATAGACTCCAATGACCTTTCCAAGTTTCCAAAGTCCTACTTCCCACACTGCTCAATTTTCAACAGCCAGATTGAAACAATACACCTCTTGAACGCTTGATTCATCCAAATCACATCTTAGAAGAAATGACTGTGGTAGAACCCTGTGCCCAGCTGTGTGGCCACGTCTCTTTGTGTCATGCGTTTAGCATGAATTAATCATATTGGTCTCATTGATGTTGGACTCTGGTTTTGGCCCACTCTGGTGCTGTTGGCCTTTGAAAAAATTAATGACAGTCAGGATGAAGTTTCAAAGGCTTTAATTCAGGCTTGAACCAGCTTGAGTTTTACAGAGAAAGCCAAAGGCCTCACTGACATCTGCGYTGGTGCCAATAGCCATGTCAGGACCAAAGCATTCACTCTATTCTAGAAACAAGTACAAGAGATTTAAATATTAAAGAGCATTAAGTCTCGCACACATCGYACTGAATATGGATCTAGCATTCGTCGGCCGATCGTTCAGCGCGCTGTGTTTTATGGAGCACCGGCTGTAGATGTCTAACTGCCGACATTGTTCATGCGATTCTACATGTAAAATCGGTTCACACTCGTTTGTCAAATTACCTTCAGACGTGCTAAGTACTCTCGGCCATCAAAAGCTATTGGTGTCTCGGAGCCCTTAGGGTCCCCAGGAAAGTGTTCAGAGGCACTTTAGCCTCTARATCTCAAATGTRAAGTTCAGTATTGGTCCAAAAGGGGGCAGCACATGTCTATAAAATCAGAACTGTGTTTTTGTCCCTTTCATAACCTCATGCTATGGATATACTGTGCATCACCGATCTTATGCTATTAACTCACACTTACAGTGCAATATTAGTCAATAGACACATAAACAATATATTCTGAGTCTCCCTAAGTCTGTCTCTCTTTTGTTTTTTAATAGCAGCAGGTGGTAGCTGTTTTTTCCTGTTGGATGTACAGATCTCTCCGTTCTGGACCTRAACCCACACTGGGATGTCTTGGATACTCTCTTTCTCCATAGACCTGTCTTTCTAACCACTGGGAACAATCCTCCTTTCCTTCTCTAACCACTCTGCCTTTACTGGGACTTCAGACTCCTCATTCCCAAAAAAACACTCTGTACGCCAGATATCCTTATTAAGGTCTCCTCTCCTCATGGCCAAGAGGAAAGAGAGGCTCCTTAATGCTGAACTTTTCATCTCTATCTTCTCCTTGAATCGCACTTACTCTACCTCTGCGTCTGGTGCTCTCTCTCTCTCTCTCTCTCTCTCTCTCTCTCTCTCTCTCTCTCTCTCTCTCTCTCTCTCTCTCTCTCTCTCTCTCTCTCTCTTTTGTCTCCTCATCTTTGTCTCTCTCGCTCTTATCGTCGGTCGTTCTTTCTCGGTTCTTCGCTTCTTTTCTTCGTTCTTTTTCTCTCGTCTCTCTGAGTGAAATTGTGTAATGAACTACTACTGTATGTTGTTGAGGTTCCTCTCTCTCTGACGCCCGTTCAGTGTTGTATCTTGTGAAACAGGCTGGTTTTCCTATAAGAGAAATTATGAGAAAAGATGGCTTGGAGGGTCACATTGAATATGGTTGTTTAGGGGTTTCTGCCTGACACCAATACCCTCAAAAACACTAGAATGGCCAAAGACGTTGTTAAAGATTAAAACTGTTTTTAAAAAACTGACACTGTTAGGATTGTAGTGTGTTTTAGAACTCACATGGTGTTACTGATGGCTCTCTGGATCACTTTCAATAGTAGATGTTAGTGTTTTGAAAGGAGCATAGCAATTTTGTTGATTTCATTATTTACACAACTTTGATATCGGCTATTTATTTTATACATTTTATTTATGCAACRTTGATGTTAGACATTTGAAAATTTGCTTTGACAATATCACACACCAGTGAAGCAACATGAAGAGTTTATGATCAGAGATGACTAATCTACTTTATATATGTGTTTGAGAAGCACATGGTTACGATACAGAACAACTATCTCATTGTGAACTTTTAGAATTCCAATTATGTATCCAATATGTGTTTAATCATTGTCAAGCTACAGTAGCAACAGTCTAAAACAGCATTGGTGCATAAATTGTTGAGAGACAACCTTGAATTTCTTCTTAGGTTTCAGGGGGAGTTGAATCTTTTAATATGTGTCACATGCAAACCGAGTCGAAATACGGGAATGAGGTGATACGAAGCCAAAACTGAGGGATCATACAGCTTAGGAAAATATTAAACTGTGAGGAATTAGAACTAAAAGATAGTTWTTCTATTCCTTCCTTTGCTGGATTTCGTGTTGGTGTTTTAGACTAGAACTTTTCGCATTCCAGGCTGTTTTTTAAAGCAGAGTGCATTGTGAATAACTGACCTTTTGTAAATTAAGGTATAGAAACACGGACCAAAAAGATTATTGAATACCTGTGGTATTCCGAAGTTGATGAGATGATGAGACCTGTGATTGGTTGGTTCTGCCATGATGCTGATCATCCAATCAGCACATCTTCCAGTGTATGGGTTGTCTGAACTGGAGTATTTGAGTTATAGGGTTTATCAGGGATTTCATGTTTGGTCTTTTTGGATTTACGCTCTCCCCTCGAAAGAAGTACCGCAATCAGAATGGTTTATAAATGATGAATGGTTGTCATTGTTATCACTGGTCTATTTCCTCCATGTCACTTGTCCACTTGTGATCCACTTGTATTCACAGTGCTAAGTGATAGTCAGACAAATGTTTATGTAGATATAGGCTCTGTCTAATGTATCAAATGAAGTGCTTTGTTGATATTGATGCTTTGTTGATGTCGATGCTTTGCTGATGTCGATGCTTTGTTGAATATCGATGCTTTTGTTGATGTCGATGCTTTGGGCTGATTGTCGATGGCTTTGCTGATTCGATGCTTGCTGATATCGATGGCTTCTTGGTTGATGTCGATGCTTTGTTGGATGTCGATGCTTTGCTTGATGTCGATGCTTTGCTGATATCGATGCTTTGTTGTATCGATGCTTTGTTGATGTCGATGCTTTGTTGATATCGATGCTTTGTTGATGTCGATGCTTTGTTGATGTCGATGCTTTGTTGATGTCGATGCCTTTGTTGATGGTCGATGCTTTGTTGATTGTTATGTCCGAATGGCTCTTGTTGATGTCGATGGCTGTTGTTGATGATCGATGCTTGGTTGATGATCGACTGCTTTTGCTGATGTCGATGCTTTGTGATATCGATGCTTTTGTTGATGTCGATGCTTTGTTGATGTCGATGCTTTGTGAATGTCGATGCTTTTGTTGATATCGATGCTTTGGTTGCTATCCGATGCTTTGTTGATGTCGATGCTTTGTTGATGTCGATGCTTTGTTGATATCGATGCTTTGTTGATATCGATGCTTTGTTGATATTGATGCTTCTTTTATTCTAGTTCACAAAGCCAAGTATTTTGCTGAAGTTTGTACGTGGTTAAAAAAAAATGCAGTCTCAAATAGCCCACCACGTTATGCTGTTGTGAAATGTGTTSTACTACGGTATCTTTGAACAGGGTATATGGCATTCTTTCACCCTTCATACTTGCTTCCTGGTGAAAGTCATCAATTTATTTATGTTCCTGATTTGATGTCTTATAAATATGATTGACCTGTCCTTAAGGTATTATCATGATGACTGAATGATGACTGCTGTCTTCTGTTAAAATACTGAGCTAAACGTCATTTCCTGTTTTTAATTTAATTTATCTGATCGCCTCTCTCTCTCTGTCTCTCTGTCTGTCTCTCTCTCTCTCTCTCTCTCTCTCTCTCTCTCTCTCTCTCTCTCTCTCTCTCTCCAAGTGTCTTTGGGCACTGTTAGTAGGCCTAACTCTTTGTATGATTGATAGGTTTGTAAAGCAAGTGTTTCTGAGGCAACAATGCACTGCAATTGTTTCGTGACTGTGAGACAGGGGAAAATGTTGATCAGATGGTTTTCCACAGTTAAAGAGAAGCTATACAGTTGAAGTCGGAAGTTTACATACACTTAGGTTGGAGTCATTAAAACTTGTTTTTMAACCACTCCACAAATATCTTGTTAACAAACTATAGTTTTGGCAAGTCGGTTAGGACATCTATATTTTGTGCATGGCACAAGTAATTTTTCCAACAATTGTTTACGTACAGATTATTTCACTTATAACTCACTGTATCACAATTCCAGTGGGTCAGAAGTTTACATGCACTAAGTTGACTGTGCTTTTAAACAGCTTGGAAAATTCTAGAAAATTATGTCATGGCTTTAGAAGCTTCTGATAGGCTAATTGACATCCTTTGAGTCAATTGAAGGTGTACCTGTGGATGTATTTCAAGGCCTACTTTCAAACACAGTGCCTCTTTGCTTGACATCATGGGGAAATCAAAAGAAATCAGCCAAGACCTCAGAAAAGAATTTGTAGACCTCCACAAGTCTGGATCATCCTTGGGAGCAATTTCCAAACGCCTGAAGGTACCAGCGTTCATCTGTACAAACAATAGTACGCAAGTATAAACACCATGGGACCACGCAGCCGTCATACCGCTCAGGAAGGACACGCGTTCTGTCTCCTAGAGATGAATGTCCTTTGGTGTCACACTCATGCTGGAGGAAAACAGGTACAAAAGTATCTATATCCACAGTAAAACGAGTCCTATATCGACATAAACCTGAAAGGCCCTCAGCAAGGAAGAAGCCACTGCTCCAAAACCGCCATAAAAAAGCCAGACCACGGTTTGCAACTGCATGGGAACAAGATTTTTGGGAGAAATGTCCTCTGATCTGATGAATCAAAAATAGAACTTTGGCCATAATGACCATCGTTATGTTTGGAGGAAAAAGGAGAAGGCTTGCAAGCCGAAGACACCATCCCAACCGTGAAGTACGGGGGTGGCAGCCTCATGTTGTGGGGTGCTTTGCTGCAGGAGGGACTGGTGCACTTCACAAAAAGATGGCATCATGAGGCAAGAAAATTATGTGGATATATTGAAGCGACATCTCAAGACATCAGTCAGAAGTTAAAGCTTTGGTTGCAAATGGGTCTTCCAAATGGCAATGACCCCAAGCATACTTCCAAAGTTGTGGCAAAATGGCTTAAGGACAACAAAGTCAAGGTATTAGAGTTGCCATCACAAAGCCCTGACCTCAATCCTATAGAAAATGTGTGGGCAGACCTGAAAAAGCGTGTGTGAGCAAGGAGGCCTACAACCTGACTCAGTTACACCAGCTCTGTCAGGAGGAATGGGCCAAAATTCACCCAACTTATTGTGGAACTTGTGAAGGCTACCCGAAACGTTTGACCCAAGTTAAACAATTTAAAGGCAATGCTACCAAATACTAATTGAGTGTATGTAAACTTCTGATCCACTGGAAATGTGATGAAAGAAATAAAAGCTGAAATAAATAATTATCTACCATTATTCTGACATTTCACATTCTTAAAATAAAGTGGTGATCCTAACTGACCCAACACAGGGATTTTTTTACTAGGATTAATGTCAGGAAAAACGGAGTTTAAATGTATTTGGCTAAGGTGTATGTAAACTTCCGACTTCAACTGTATATAGCAGTTTTCTCATCACATGCAATCGATAGATGTCCATCACCATATGTATCTGTCCTGTACCTATTGGCTACCACAACYGTTATTTTTGGTCAAACTTGTGCAGGTGATGACTGCATGGTGTGAAACTCAATTATCAGATGTCAATATGTATTTTTTTTTTTAAGATGACACTGAACAAGTATATTGTTAGCAAASAATAGCCCAAGGCTACTTATTTACATAGGTCTACATAATAATATTGGACCTAGACTGAACCCTTTGTTTCAGACAGAATAAAACACTGAATATTAWTTTAATCAATATGTATTTTTTTTCTTGGGAAATTGTGTAATTTTCATATTCAAACATGTGCGGGGGAGATTTGARTCATGACATTAGCCCACGCAAGCTTCCACATCCACTTATCCTCGAGAGGCGGAAAAAACTTCACCTGCCCTTCAGCTCCGCCCTCCGGTTGGCTCTCCCGCCTCTTACCCGGTCCCACTGCGCCCGCCGCCCTGCCAACCACCGGGTAGAGTCAACATGGTTCATCCACGGAAGCTGTAGGCGACGATAAAGACACCTCTCCATTTTCAACTGAATCCAGAACAGACACTGCCAAAAGTAAGTCAACTGCGCGGTTACACGGTGTTGCATTGGCTCACGTGGGAGGAAAGCGCAATAAGTGATTGATAGAGAACAGGCTACAGTTTATATTTTATATAGAGGCATTATTGTCAGTATTACAGAAAACTGTAAAAACCATCGTCGGATATGGAAATGTTTACAGAAGTGTTAAATTGTGGGGACCCAGAAGCAGCGGTGTAGACCATGTAAATTATTGAATGTTCCTCCTCAGCGCAAATCTTATCAACGACTGCTACATTCATTGTAGTCCATTGTTGTGAACTGTTATCCACCCAGCAGACAGCTGTTGGAGACATGTTTAACCATGGAACAAAGCCCATTGTATTTGGCCCATTGAAATAGTGTAACACAAAACTTGATTATTCAGCAAGTATGAGACAGAATAATGCATTTAGTATACCATATTGTGTTTTTAGTAGTTAGCCTACATTTAAATCAGTTTAGTTTTTTTCTAGTTGTCTGGAAACCACCCAACCAGACACCCATACCCCTCCCTCTCTCTCAGTTCATGTTCAGTAATGACAGTTGCAGTGGCACATGGCCTCTCTCTGTGTGTCCTGCCTGCCCAGGGATCCACTGCTGACCCCTGTGTCAATCTGTCACACATGGCCAAGCCATGGCCACACAGCTTYCAGGAAACAGAAAGGCACAGCCAACAGAAATATATTGCCTTTGACAGTTTCTATAAGTGTATTTATTTGAAATGTCTTGAGTATTGCTCTCACTCAACATATAGCTGTCACTCGTGTAAATGTACAGCTGATACAGTATATAGCTCTGAAATCATACGCTACCTATATTTGTGTTTGTGTTCGGTCATTAAAGATATTTGATATGAAACTAAATCTAACCAAGGCCTGYTGAAGCATCTGCACTCACTAGATTAGAGGGTACTCTTGGTGCGCTTTGTCCAGACAGCTGCTAGGCTTCTCCGCTTGGTCCCATACATACCAACTGCTGCCACACAACTAAAACAAGCTGAAAACCGACTACTCCCAGACTAGTCTGATGTTATGTGTGTGGGAAGAGTAGGGGGGCRAGGTGTTGGCATCACCCCACCTCCCATTTACTTGCAGAACAGAGCAGATGCAAAGTGTGGTAACAGTTTGTGCCGTCATTCTGTCACCAAACTTTGCATCTGCATTGTAAATATGTGGAAATGGTTCAAATGAGTCCTTGTGCATAGAGTTGTATGGTTTGTTTAACTTTGCAATCATTGGTTTTTGTTTAACATAGATTTTAAAGTTTAAAAAACGGAGTGTCGGCATCAGACGTCTGGGTTATTAGTTTATAGTAAAGGAGAAGCACGTTTCAGTTTCACGTTTTATTGTCACATGCGCAAGTATGGTGAAATGCTTAACTTGCAAGCTCTAYCCAACAGTGCAGTAATCAATATCAAAATARGGAAAGGGGGATACCTAGTAAGTTGTATAACTGAATGCAGTCAACTGAAATGTGTCTTCTGCATTTAACCCATACCCTCTGAATCAGAGAGGTGCGGGTGGCTGCCTTAATCAACATCCACGTCATTGGGGCCTGGGGAGCAGTTGTTGTTGGGGGTTAACTGCCTTGCTCAGGAGTAGAACGACAGATTTTGTCCTTGTCTGCTCGGGGATTCGATCCAGCAACCTTTCAGTTACTGGCCTAACACTCCTACCCGCCAGGCTACCTAATAAAAATAATACATAATAAAAGAAAGCACAAGACATTTTGTGTACAATGCAGGAATACTGGAGTAATATGAGACAGATATATACATGTAGGCGAGGGATTAGGACAGTGACTTGTAGCAGGATAAATAACTATAAACAATCTGTGAAGACCGACTACTACTAATGCTATGGATAGATTAGATAACAGAATGTGATTTTTTAAATTATTGGTTTACGACTCAGAGTTTATCTGATAAGAACACATGTCATAATTAAGCATTGGTGATACCATCTAATATAATATACCACCACATTCTGAGTGGGCCTAATCTGAAACTTGACAAGTACATACAGTAGATGTGTTGAACATGTTTTTTGTTGTTTCAGCAAAGCAGTAAATAAGTGGTAGCGCTGGTTTCAAATCAAGATACTAAAGAGGCCGAAATATATAAAAAATATATCAATGTTTTTTTGTTTTTGTTTAAAAGTATCTTCTTTGGAGAAGTCATTGTGTTTTTCAAGAGACTGTCTGGATGTAACGAACAACAGAATGAACTAAATTACATAACAGTAACATTGTAGTTAYTATTATCAACAGTAACTACAATGTGGATCCAAGCCTTGTTCACTGTCTGGATTTTCCCTATGGAGAGAGGGAAGGAGACAGATGGAGAGMTGTATAGACGGAGTGAGAGAGTGATGGAGGATGGTGTGGGGTAAGATGACCAGAGAGATGGCAAAGGTGGAGAGGGAAACATTTGTTTTCAGTCTTCTCAGTTTTTAACCCCCCGTTGTATCTCCCTCCAAATAAACCCCTGCAACAAACCTACTGTAATAAATCAAATCAAATGTTATTTGTCACATGTGCCGAATACAACCGGTGTAGACCTTGCAGTGAAATGCTTACTTACCGGTACCGAGTCAATGTGCAGGGGTACAGGTTAGTCGAGGTAATTTGTACACGTAGGTAGGGGTAAAGTGACAATGCAAAGATACATGCATTAACACTAAAAGAAAGCTACATATAATATAAACTATTATATAAAATAGCTGCTCACTTACAGTAGTTTGTGAGCATTTTCTTCACTTTAAGACTCAATGGAATCTTGCCAAAGAGAATCAAGTTGGATGACCAGATGGAAACAGTTTTGTTCAGAAGGCGTTTAGATAAACTCCCCTGCAGCAAGGAGTTAACCTTAGTGAAACATCGAAGCAACTCCGTCAGGAGCAAAATGAGAACATAACATTACACGAATATGTMGTATAATAATTATACAGGGTCAGGAAGAACCCATATCTTGTTCACATCAGGGCTTTGAGGTGTAGGATCTTAATGAAGCCGTGCAAAACGGCTCAGCCCTGAGGCTGCAGTACACATCCGTCAACGGTGTCATGCCATTGTCATGCCGCCTACCTACCAGTTTATGTCATTGWCAAGATGAGGACAGGATGTCATTGTGTGTAGAGAGAGATTGATGGACTTCCCCTACTCAGGCTTCCCCCCCATACTTAAACATAGTTACCTCAGGAAATCTGCCTCCCTGTGGGGTCTTGAGAAATCCCCAGTCGAATTAAATGCATATGAGATATTCTACAACATTTCCACATTATTCTCATTTGACTGGTAGTTTTCCAACCCATGATGTCAAAAGAAATAATCCCCATAGATATGTAATTGTTGAACAAAGGGAGTGGATGATGGGAGGTGATGGTCCCTGTCCAGGGGTGAATTTATGGCTCAAAGACAAACAGGTTGCTACAATGACTGATAAGAGTGGCTTACGACCGTTGGCACATTTTCCATTGTGTCCTACCTGAGGAAAACGTGTASGAACTCATGAGGTTATCTTTAATCAACATTTTAAGCAAGATAGGGTAAAGCAGAAAGAAAGGTGGGAGAGATTTGTCTGAAAGCAAGAGTATTGAATAAGAAAGTGCCAAAGCTTTATTTAATTTTTTGCACTACTGACTTGTGAATACTTACTAAACTCTGTCATGGATCTGCCTTTCAGAGTGGGAGTGGGCTTTCTCTGGTTAGTCTCCAAGGTGGTGAATCATACGTGTTGTGGAAAGACCTCATGGCCATAAACAGAACACCCAAATCTTAATTTCTAATCCTGTCCCAAATGTGTTGATCTTAATGTTGGCACCTGTGACCAGAAGGTGTTTTGTCCTGGCAAAAGATGAATGCCTAAGCAGATGGTTCATCATTGGACTGTTGAGTTAAGCGTAGCTCCAACAACTCTGACCCAGGAGAGACCTACGCAGGGCGTTGTCTGATTGAATCTTCGCCATGGCACTGCCCAATAAAATGCCCAGGTCGCATCACCATCACCGGCTTTGCACTCAGGTGACATAGGAGAAACCTAGCTGGATAAAACGTCCAGACATCTCTATTCAATTACCTTGGCTCTGGGCCCAGGTGGGACCGGTCAAGAAATTTCATTTAATCTTAATYGGACAAGGGTACTCCGGGATAGAATCCAATCTCTCATCATCTCTACAGATTAGATCTCGGAGGTGCAAGGTTGACGAAGGTAGAGGCAGACTGACTGGGGCAATGGCCCARTAGCCTGCTCTTCTGTGTCACTGAAGGATTGAAYGGTCCAATTATACMGCCTATTAAACTAGAGAGAGAGACTCCACCCAACTGAATAGTTCCTCTTCGAAACTGATGGTGCTGAGGGAGTCAATGCACATGAAAAGTTTATATAAAGTCTATATACAATGTGAGCAAGTGAGGTGAGATAAGGGAGGYGAAGGCAAAAAAAAGGCCATGGTGGCGAAGTAAATACAATATAGCAAGTAAAACACTGGAATGGTTGATTTGCAGTGGAAGAATGTGCAAARTAGAGATATAAATAATGGGGTGCAAAGGAGCAAAATAAATAAATACAGTAGGGAAAGAGGTAGTTGTTTGGGCTAAATTATAGATGGGCTATGTACAGGTGCAGTAATATATGAGCTGCTCTGACAGCTGGTGCTTAAAGCTAGTGAGGGAGACAAGTGTTTCTAGTTTCAGAGATTTTTTCAGTTCGTTCCAGTCATTGGCAGCAGAGAACTGGAAGGAGAGGCGGCCAAAGGAAGAATTGGTTTTGGGGGTGACCAGAGAGATATACCTGCTGGAGCGCGTGCTACAGGTGGGTGCCGCTATGGTGACCAGCGAGCTGAGATAAGGGG
>NC_036875.1:37032942-37041635 GCF_002910315.2 Salvelinus sp. IW2-2015 | reverse complement strand
AGGAGCTTTACCTAGCAGGGTCTTGTAGATGACCTGGAGCCAGTGGGTTTGGCGACGAGTATGAAGCGAGGGCCAGCCAACGAGAGTGTACAGGTCGCAGTGGTGGGTAGTATATGGGGCTTTGGTGACAAAACGGATGGCACTGTGATAGACTGCATCCAATTTATTGAGTAGGGTATTGAGAGCTATTTTGTAAATGACATCACCGAAGTTGAGGATTGGTAGGATGGTCAGTTTTACATTTACATTTAAGTCATTTAGCAGACGCTCTTATCCAGAGCGACTTACAAGGTATGTTGTGGCAGCATGAGTGAAGGGATGCTTTGTTGCGGGAATAGGAAGCCAATTCTAGAGTTAACTTTGGATTGGAGAGGTATTGTAGTTGTTCCACATATTCTAAGTCAGGAGCCGCCAGAGTAGTGATATTGGACAGGCGGCAGGTGCAGCAGCGATCGGTTGAAGAGCATGCATTTAGTTTTTACTTGTATTTAAGAGCAATTGGAGGCCACGGAAGGAGAGTTGTATGGCATTGAAGCATCGCCTGGAGGGTTGTTAACACGGTGTCCAAAGAAGGGCCAGAAGTATACAGAATGGTGTCGTCTGCGTAGAGGTGGATCAGAGACTCCCAGCAGGCAAGAGCGGACATCATGGATGTATCAAGAGAAGAGAGTGGTCCAAGAATTGAAACCTGTGGCACCCCATAGAGACTGCCAAGAGGCCCGGACAACAGACCCTCCGATTTGACACACTGACTGCTATCAGAGAAGTAGTTGGTGAACCAGGCGAGGCAATCATTTTGAGAAACCAAGGCTGTCGAGTCTGCCGGATGAGGATGTGGTGATTGACAGAGTCGAAAGCCTTGGCCAGGTCAATGAATACGGCCTTGCACAGTATTGTTTCTTATCGATGGCGGTTAAGCATGCTTATTTAAGATGGTGAGGAGGCACTTTTAAAGAATAACCAGGCATCCTCTACTGACGGGATGAGGTCAATATCCTTCCAGGATACCCCGGCCAGGTCGATTAGAAAGGCCTGCTCGCTGAAGTGTTTTAGGGAGCGTTTGACAGTGATGAGGGGTGGTCGTTTGACCGCAGAACCATTACGGATGCAGGCAATGAGGCAGTGATCGCTGAGATCTTGGTTGAAGACAGCAGAGGTGTATTTGGAGGGTAAGTTGGTTAGGATGATATCTATGAGGGTGCCAGTGTTTACGGATTTGGGGTTGTACCTGGTAGGTTCATTGCTCATTTCTGTGAGATTGAGGGCATCAAGCTTAGATTGTATGTTGGCCGGGGTGTTAAGCATGTCCCATTTTCGGTCACCTAGCAGCACGAGCTCTGAAGATAGATGGRGGGCAATCAATTCACATATGGTGTCCAGGGCACAGCTGGGGGCAGAGGGTGGTCTATAGCAAGCGGCAACGGKGAGAGACTATTTTCTGGAAAGGTGGATTTTTAAAAGTAGAAGCTCGAAATGTTTGGGCACAGACCTGGATAGTATGACAGAACTCTGCAGGCTATCTCTGCAGTAGATTGCCACTCCGCCCCMTTTGGCAGTTCTATCTTGTCGGAAAATGTTATAGTTAGGGATGGACATTTCAGGGTTTTTGGTGGTCTTCCTAAGCCAGGATTCAGACAGGACATCTGGGTTGGCAGAGTGTGCTAAGGCAGTGAATAAAACAAACTTGGRGAGGAGGCTTCTAATGTTAACATGAATGAAACCAAGGCTTTTACGGTTACAGAAGTCAACAAATGAGAGCGCCTGGGGAATGGGAGTGGAGCTAGGCACTGCTGGGCCTGGATTAACCTCTACATCACCAGAGGAACAGAGGAGTAGGATAAGGGTACGGCTAAAGGCTRTAAGAACTGGTCGTCTAGTACGTTTGGAACAGAGAGTAAAAGGAGCAGGTTTCTGGGCGCGATAGAATAGATTCAAGGCATAATGTACAGACAAAGGTATGGTAGGATGTGAATACAGTGGAGGTAAACCTAGAGTGACGATGARAGAGATATTGTCTCTAGAAACATAATTTAAACCAGGTGATGTCACCGCATGTGTGGGAGGTGGAACTGAAGGGTTAGCTAAGGYATATTGAGCAGGGCTAGAGGCTCTACAGTGAAATAAGACAATCACTAACCAGAACAGCAATGGACAAGGCATATTGACATTAGGGAGAGGCATGCGYAGCCGAGTGATCATAGGGGTCCAGTGAGTAGTTAAAGCTGGCTGGAGACACGGCGATTCAGACAGCTAGCGGGCCGGGGATAGCAAGCTAGGAGAAGGGCCTTAGAGGTACATCGCGACGGAAGAAGTCTGTTGTAGCCTCCTCGTGCAGAGCCTCCTCGTGCGATTCCGTTGGCAGACCAGCCGTGATGGATTAGTAGGGTTCCGTGTAGTAAAGGTGCCCAGTCCAATTGGCAAAATAGGTATAGTGGCCCAAGAAATTGTCCGATGGACCTATTCAGCGAACAGTCCGATATGCTCTAGACAGCTAGCGGGCCAAAGATAGCAGGCTAGCAGATGGGCATTCAGGGGACGTCGCGACGGAGGGGCCTGTTGCAAAAATAACCCTCGGGCAGATTACGTCGGTAGTCCAGTCGTGATGGATTAGCAGGGCTTTGTGTAGTAAAAGGGGTCCAAAATAGGTATTGTAGCCCAAAGGAGTGGCTGATGGACCTCTTCAGCTAGCCGGGAGATGGGCCTAGCATGGGCTAGCTCCAGGCTAATTGGTGCTTGCTTCAGGACAGAGACGTTAGCCATGAGGTGAGAACTCGGATTGCAGCTAGCTAGTGCGATGACCAGGAAAAGATCAGAGCTTTCTGTTGGAATCCTGGGTATGATGAGAAAATAAGTACTGGTATGCTCTGGTTGTGAATTCGCGTTGGCAAACTCTGCGAGAGATTTCCGGGAGCTAGAGTTTGACTGATGACCGCTAGCAGTGTTAGCTGACTACTAGCTATAGCTAGTTTAGCTGCTGCTTCTTTGAGGGAATCCGGGTTCCAAAGTTAAAGAAAAATACTTTGGAAATAGCAGATCGTACCACATTGGTGAGGCGCGGTGCAGGAGATATATATGGAAGTTGCGGTTTAGAAAAATATATACTAATATAAGAATGCGAAGTAAAAAGATACCAAAATATATATACACGGGACAGGATTAGAGACAAAGATCTGTCTGACGCTACGCCATCTTGGAATCAGGGACCACACAAACGATACTGAGATGGCTCAGGTGATTTCTTTAGACCATCCCTCTCCGTCTCTGCGGCCAACGGCAAAAGGTTTCAATATTCCTTGGCAGAAGTGTGGATACAAAAGACGGTCTTGTATCTCCCTTTTCCTGGACTAACGGGCTGGAACCTGAGTAGGGAGGAGCGGCAGGGGGGGGGGTTAAGAAGCTGTAAGGGGATGCAGAGAGGCAGAATAAGACGGTCATCATTAAACGACCCTGGTCTCTCGCCCCTTGTGTAATGACCGGTCTAGTCCTCAATAAACACCGTATAATTGACAGGAAGTTCTCTGGAGGAACGCTGTCTTGAGAAGGAGAGTAAAGGTGGTGAGTGGTGTCGTGATGCCTTGATTTCGTGAGAAATGGCACAAAAGTTGAAATTATATTTAACATCTAGACATCAGGTTAATGTAAGAGTCTGCAATGTAAATATTTCAGTAAATTTCGCCTTTTAACGAGCTCTATAAACTCATTTGAACAAAGCTTTAAATTTGGCTACTGTGACGTAAATTTTGTTTTCTTAGTATGCAGATTAGTGGTGTGTTTCCTGAGATTGGAGTGTGCAGATTAGTGGCTGTGTGTTCTCCGGATTTGGAGCATAATGCAGATTAGTGGTGTGTTTCCTGATTGTGAGTAGCCAAGATTCAGTGGTGTGTCCTGGACTGTGTGGAGTAGTGTGTTTCCAGTTAGTATGAGTATGTGTGTGTTTCCTGATTAGGATATGCAGATTAGTGTGTTTTCTGGGATTTGGAGATGCAGGTTAGGTGGTTTGTTTCCTGGATTTTGGAGTATGCAGATTATGTGTGTTTCTGGATTGATTCGTTGCCGTTGCTGATTTGATGTATGCAGATAGGCGTAGTTCTATTGTGGCAAAGTGGCTGTCTGTTTCCTGATTTGGAGTATGCAGTTAAGTGGGTGTTTCCTGGCTTGATGTGCAGCTTAGTGTGTTCTGATTCGAGGTGCAGTTGGGTGTTTCCTGGATTTGAGTGTGCAGATTAGTGTGTGTGTTCCTGGATTTGGAGTAGCATGTTGTGTGTGTTTCCTGGATTTGGAGTGTGCAGATTAGTGGTGTGTTTCCTGGATTTGGAGTATGCAGATTAGTGGTGTGTTTCCTGGATTTGGGTAAACTCTGGGCTGTTTAGGCTACTGTTTGACGATCAGCTAGCCTGGGATACACATTACTCAAGTAATCCTAAAGCATGTTGGATTGGCAGTTACTTTAGACATTTCTCCAGTTGAAAACGATGCACAAGGAAAAGTTGACTGACTATTTCAGAGAAAATAATGAAATGTGAGATGGCTAATTCCACAGTGATGCCGAGACTCACTTTAAATGTATGTCAAACAAAAATCAATGATTGCAAAGTTAAACTCTATGCGCAAGGACTACTTTTAACAATTTCCACTGAAGAACCTTTACTTGAAGAACAGTGGAGATGCAAAGTTTGGTGACAGAATGACGGCACAAACAGCACAAACCGTCATTCTGTY
The DNA here is from genome assembly GCF_002910315.2 of Salvelinus sp. IW2-2015. Lineage (NCBI taxonomy): Eukaryota > Metazoa > Chordata > Actinopteri > Salmoniformes > Salmonidae > Salvelinus > Salvelinus sp. IW2-2015. The sequence continues at coordinate 37,036,916 of NC_036875.1, read as the reverse complement.
ACCATAGAGTTGTATGTTTTGTTTAACTTAGCCATAATTGGTCAGGCATCTGAAACGGATGAACCTGTTTATATGGATCCCTTGCTCCTCCTCCTGAAAAGTATCTCTCTTCTCACTTCACATTGAGGGATAAGTGAATTTAACACACCCTCGGTCATAGTCAGATTYGTTTTATGCGTCTTCAAACCATTTCCTATTCTTTGCCCATTGAATGAGACTGCTAGACATTTATTAGGCTAATGCAAGACAATTTATTCAAATGCAACAATGTTGCATTTCTGTCTTCAATATCCCCATTTAGAATGTCTTTGAGAGCTACACAAATTATTCCATTGCCAATAATGTCCACATAAGATGGAGTTTCTGCACTGTCGACAGCACAACTAGAAGCTGCCATGTTTGGCTTATATCTAGAACGTGACATCGTCTTTAACATGATGCAACCGGAATGAATCATTTAACGGGTGTTTTCTTTCCCGCTCTTTTTCTGGAACRTCATTCAGAACCAGCATGACCCAAGATTCAGCACGCAGGAAAACAAAACCTATATCCAAGGGGCAAACAATCAGGATCCTCCCCTTTGCTCTGCTCCACCCCTCGCCTCTCACTGAGGCATGAAAGGACGAGGTCAGATAACAASCACACATTACCCTCGCCAATTTATTACCTCAATACATCACCTCACGTCCTCCACTGTATCACTGTATACCCACCTGAAATGGCCAGGGGGAARGCAAGGTAGCTTTAAGTGTTGGTTTGAGACTGTACCGTCGACCTGTTCCCCCTGGGGCTGTGTTTAATGAGAGGGCTGTCTCTGGCACGCCAATAAGACATTTTCTAGGTTAAATGAATGGACTCGCACAAATTTAGTACCAAGGTGATTCCCCCAGTCTTTTCRTCTCCCACCATGTTTTTGTTGTCATTGTAAAACATTGTAGTGCACCAYGTAGGTCAGGAAACTACCGACTATAAACCGAGTGGTTCGAGCCCTGAATGCTGTAACAAGTACTTTTTACTACCAGTTTATAATAGCAATAAGGCACCTTGTGGTACAGTATATGGTCAATATACCACGGCTAAGGGCTGTATCCAGGCACTCTGCGTTGTCATGCATAAGAACAGCACTTAGCCATGGTATATTGGCCATATACCACACCCCCTCGTGCCTTATTGCTTAATTATAAACTGGGTGGTTCAAGCCCTGAATGCTGATTGGCTGACAGCCGTGGTATATCAGACCGTATACCATATGCCATAAGTTAGTAACCAGTTTATAATAGCAATAAGGCACCTCAGAGGTTTGTGGTATATGGCCATTATACCACGGCTAAGGGCTGTATCCAGGCACTCTGCRTTGCGTCATGAATAAGAACAACCCTTAACCATGGTATATTGGCCATATACCACACCCCCTTGTACCTTATTGCTTAAATATAACATGCAATGTATATAACACACAGTTTTAGTATCAGCCGTCAAAGGCAAAGTTGAGAAATGTCAAAACTGATGAACGTCATGCTGTAAAATGGCTAAATAAATACTGTACCTCCAAGCTAATGGTTGACTCTAATCAGACATCATGCTGTAAAATGGCTAAATAAATACTGTACCTCCTAGCTAATGGTTGACTCTAATCAGACATCATGCTGTAAAATGACTAAATAAATACTGTACCTCCTAGCTAATGGTTGACTCTAATCAGATGGTTGTGTTAAGGTTGTGTTGGAAAGAGTCCCGTGTAGAACACTTAGGGTAGCTTTTATATGGCCATTACCAGGCAGTAAAAACGCAGTAAACTCCATCCACCTGGATTAGTTTAGGCTCTGTGTTTGTTTTATTAGCATTTCAAAGCTTTCAGAGAGAACTATAGATGAGATCTTGACTGACGTAATCTGATTTTAGAGAGAAAAAGTTAAAGAAGAAAGATGAAAGTTCCCGTTCTTCCCAACGGCGTTTTTTGACTGACCGACCACAGACATAACATAGATTTCTGAGCAGCCTTTGAGGCTAGAGGATTGCTCCCAGCTATTCTCTTAAGTCCTTTTTCACACTTTACTGGCTTTGTTTACTGTAATCCTCTGTCTTTAGGATATTCCCTAAATGAGACCAGTTATTATWATTTTTTTGAACCTTTATTAAACTAGGCAAGTCCGTTGAGAACAAATTCTTATTTACAATGACGGCCTACCCCCGGCCAAACCCTAACASAATTGTGCACCGTCCTATAGGACTCCCAATCACGTCCCGTTGTGATACAGCCCGGAATCAAACCAGRGTCTGTAGTGRCAGCTCTAGCACTGAGATGCARTGCCTTAGAMSGCTGCGCCACTCGGGAGCCCAGTCATGTGAACCAACATAGTTTAACCTGCATATTGCTGACTAATCTGATGGCTAAACTTTAGAGAGCACATAGCAAATGAAGAAAATACAGGTGTTCYGTTAGAACAGCATCTACAGTGATTTCCATAATGATAAGGTATTTTTTAATGCAATTTCCTGACTTGCTTTAAAATGTAGCCAATCCCTCTGCAAGTTGTTCCTCAAATAGTCATTATTAAAAGCGTTCAGCCCAGGCTATAGGCCTACCGAAGGGAGGTCAACCTCTAGTCTAGACTTGCTAGGCCATCCACAGCAGGTGAGACCTCTGGCCCTGTAGCTCACAATGGCCATCACTAAGACCCTGGTGTTGATCAGAGGGTTGTCTACAGAGCCTGAGTGCTTTACAACCCCTGTGCCTGCCTGTGCTCTGCCTGGTATTGTCAAACAAGAGGGAGAATGACCCACACACAAAAGAGCAGTAAAGGCTGAAGTAAAGGACCCTTGGGTTTTATAGGCGCTTAGGCCTGARGGGTTTGTGAAAGAGCAGTGACCAGTCCCTCAGTCACTTCCTGTAATGGAGGATGATCCACAGTGAAGCGTCAGTGTCGGGAGAAGACGAGAACAGAGACGGGAACTTGTTTAGAGCAGACRGTGTCGGGAGAAGACTGGGGATATTTTTCTCACCACCTCCCCTTCTCTTTTTTTATGTAAAAGAAGACTGAAGACTGAGAGAAACACTCTGACTGAAGATTRTATCAGGATATCTCAGGTAATTCTGTTATTTCTAGGTTGTCATGCTCCCTTACGTTGATGTTCCTCACTCTGCTTCTCATCTCTGTTGTCCTTCTGGGCATTCTGCAACATGTTTTTATTTGTTTGTGATTGTATCCTATAGGTCAACTTTTATAACTATTGGCATTATTGGAAGGCCTTCCAGGGAAATGATACAGGGAGGGAAAATGTGCATCTCTTTGAGTCTTTGCAACAGGCTCAACGAGTCTGCTGCTCTCCATACACACACGCACTCACGCACGCACACACACACACACACACACAGTAACCCGAGCCCCTCTCTCTACTTCCTAATAGGGGATTCTAAAAGCCAACACATTCTTGTTGGCAGCACTTCTCAGCGATGGTTTCTCTCTCTAGACGTGATGGTTTCTCTCTCTAGACGTGATGGTTTCTCTCTAGACGTGATGATTTCTCTCTATAGACGTGATGGTTTCTCTCTATAGACATGATGGTTTCTCTCTGTAGACGTGATGTTTTCTCTCTATTGGCGTGATGGTTTTTCTCTCTAGACGTGATGGTTTCTCTCTGTAGACGTGATGATTTCTCTCTGTAGACGTGATGGTTTCTCTCTAAGAGAGAGATATACGTCTAGAGAGAGAACCATCACGTTTATAGGAAGAAACCATCACGTCTAGAGAGAGAACCATCACGTCTATAGGAGAAACCATCACGTCTAAGAGAGAAACCATCAATGTATAGGAGAAACCATCACGTCAATAGAGAAAACAATCACGTTGGATAGAGGAGAAACAATCACGTCCTATAAGAGAAACCATCACGGTCTACAGAGAGAAAATCACGTCTATAGGAGAAACCATCACACGTCTATAGGAGAAACGCAGTCAAAACGTCTAGAGATT
>NC_036875.1:37016313-37032223 GCF_002910315.2 Salvelinus sp. IW2-2015 | reverse complement strand
GACCATCACGACTTCTACAGAGAGAAACCATCACAACTTCTACAGAGAGAAACCATCAGGACATCTACAGAGAGAAACCATCACGTCTATAGAGAGAAACCATACAACTTCTACAAGAGAGAAACCATCATGTCTATAGAGAGAAACATCACGTCTATAGAGAGAAACATCACGTCTATATAGAGAAACCATCACGTCTACAGAGAGAAACCCTCACGTCTATAGGAGAAACCATCAACGTCTATTAGAGAGAAACCATTCAGAGGTCTAATAGGAGAAACCATCACATCTACAGAGAGAAACCCTCACGTCTATATAGAAAACCATTCACGTCTATAGAGAGAAACCATCACGTCTAATAGGAGAAACCATCACGTCTATAGAGGAGAAACCATCACGTCTATAGAGAAACCATCACGTCTATAGAGAGAAACCATCACAGTCTTAGAGAGAGAAACCATCACGTCTACAGAGAGAAACCATCACGCTCTATAGAGAGAAACCATCAACGTCTATGGAGAGAAACTATCACGTCAAATAGAGGAGAAAACCATCACGTCTATAGAGAGAAAATCATCACGTCTAGAGAGAGAAATCCATCACGTCATGAAATCCATGCACGTCAGGAGAGAAAACCATCACGTTCTATAGAGAAACCATCACGTCTACAGAGAGAAACCATCACGATCTGAGAGAGTATTTGCCGTCTGCGCTCTATTTATTTCTCTCTGTAGACGTGATGGTTTCTCCTATAGACGTGATGGTTTCTCTCTGTAGACGTGATGGTTTCTCTCTGTAGACGTGATGGKTTCTCTCTKTAGACGTGATGGTTTCTCTCTGTAGACGTGATGGTTTCTCTCTGTAGAGGTGATGGTTTCTCTCTATAGACGTGATGKTTTTTTGTGCCAGGTCAGGAAGGTGCCGATGGAAGCTCTCTCTCTTTCTGCAGACCTGATGCAGCCAGAACCCCCCCACCCCCCCATTTCTTTGTCTCTTGTCACAAGGCAGGCAGTGGGTAATGTCACAACTGAAAAGGGTATAAGAAAATATAGGTATTGTATAGGTTGTATTCAAAAGAACAGAAGGCAGAACTGTCCCTGAATCAGCAGCTTGTTACCACCATCCTGTTCTACAACACCTCTGAATCCATGACTCAAGCCTTTCTCCCATTTTCCTCCCCCACAATCAGCTGCAGCTAAAAATAGGGACGCACATTGTATTCCGTGTCCATTGAGGTACCCACAACCYTCGAGGCGTCACTGAGCATTGTCACGCTGTCAAGCCATGCTGACACTAGTGACTGGTGTGTCCACCTACATACAGTCCCTGTCATGACGCGACTCCCCGTCTCTCTACCTCTGTACRTTTAACAAAAACAAAGCTATAAATCTGTAATTTGGATTGGCCCAGGGCTTTCCAAACTGGTAGGGTGTAACGCTATACAGAAAATAGCAGAAACATTTCAGTGTAAAGCTGCCTGAAGATTTTTGTCTCAGCAGTCTCTGTACTTGTTTTTTCCTTGATGTAGCTGGTCTGAGTAGACGGTCACCGCTCCACAAACCTCTCTTTAATTGAGACAGCCACCATAAACAGTCATTACACTATTAACCTAACGTAGCGGGCGTAAAATAAACGGCTGAAACTAGATACCCTACGTACTGGTCTTGACAAGAAGAAATCAAAACTGTCAGGGGAGGTTCCCTTCATCAAAATCAATCAAAGCGGACTCTTCATTCTTAGAAGTCAAAACAGTATTATTTAATTGAGTCTTGAGTCATGTGTATTGTGAAAATATCTGCATATCTTATTAAAATCCAGTCGTACTGGTCTATTTAAGCAATAAGGCATGAGGGGGTGTGGTATATGGCCAATATACAATGGCTAAGGGCTTGGATACAGCCCTTAGCCTTGGTATATTGACCATATACCACAACACCCGAGGTGCCTTATTGCTATTATAAATTGGTTACCAACGTCATTAGAGCAGTAAATATAAATGGTTTGTCATACCCGTGGTATACGGTCTGATTGATATACCACGACTGTCAGCCAATCAGCATTCAGGGCTCGAACCACCCAGTTTATAGTAAGTCTTAACTAAAGTGAAAATGCTGTTGCCCTCAGGATAAACCACACCATGACTTTTAGGTGGACAGTTTAGTTTGCATTCTTAGTTTCTCACAGAATGATACCAGGTATTTATCATCTCTGTTTAACGTTTGCCATAGCATCACTGTGAGTCAGCTACATAAGTGTAACACTGTGTGGTCTGGGCTGGACTCCTCCAGTGTTTTATATTCAGCCTTATGGGACGTTTACCCACATCTATTGTTCTTTTTTTGTCAGTTTATAGTTGAAGAATCAGTTTCTTGCCAAGTGTTCCTGCCTCTAGTGGTCAGYGGAGGCTGGTGGGAGGAGGTATAAGAGGACGGGCTCATTGTAATGGCTGGAAAGGAGTCAATGGAACGGTATCAAACATATGACTCCTCACCATCAATTCAATTCCAGCCATTACAATGAGCCCGTCTTCCTGTAGCTCCTCCCACCAGCCTCCTCTGCTAGTGGTATACAGTACACTTCCATATCAGTGGTGTGAAAATATCTCTCTCCCTCTACTATCCCCTCTCTGCTCGATGTCAAACCGAGGAGGCCACCATGACTGAAAAGTAAACCAGGCACCATATTTAAAGTAAACCTGGCACCAAATTTAAAGTAAACCAGGCACGAAATTTAAAGTAAACCAGGCACCAAATTTAAAGTAAACCTGGCACCAAATTTAAAGTAAACCAGGCACCATATTTAAAGTAAACCTGGCACCAAATTTAAAGTAAACCAGGCACCAAATTTAAAGTAAACCAGGCACCAAATTTAAAGTAAACCAGGCACCAAATTTAAAGTAAACCAGGCNCCAAATTTAAAGTAAACCAGGCACCAAATTTAAAGTAAACCAGGCACCAAATTTAAAGTAAACCAGGCACCAAATTTAAAGTAAACCAGGCACCATATTTAAAGTAAACCAGGCACCAAATTTAAAGTAAACCAGGCACCATATTTAAAGTTAACCAGGCACAATGTTTAAAGTAAACCGGTGCATCATGTTTAAAGTAAACTGAGCAGCTATTTAAAGTAAACCAGGCACCATATTTCAAGTRAACCAGGCATCATATTTAAAGTAAACTGAGCAGCTATTTAAAGTAAACCAAAGCACCATATTTCAAGTAAACCAGGCACCATATTTCAAGTAAACCAGGCACCATATTTCAAGTAAACCAAAGCATATTTGTTTGACAGTCCTGGAAACCTGCTTAACCTAGGTGATAATGGTATTTATGGAGTGCCAGGTATGGTTATTTACATTGAAGTGTCTTTTTAGTCTGTGAGAACCAATAAGTGTTACATTGTCTTGATGTTGATGGATTTGGGGAATGTTCTGTTCATTTAGACATATGCCTAGATTATTGTACTGTATGCCTCTTCTTCACAATATGCAGTCAACTTCCCTGACGGGAGGCACTTTAACAACACTGTGTGTTGTGCTATCGCCCCTGAGTTTAGTGTGTCAGCCTTGAGGGAGCTGTGGGGCACTAGTAGGAGTCGTTAGTGGGTGATGGCTTTGATCGTTTCCTTATCGGATTACACTCTCCGTTCCCTTGCCCCCTACGCTATCAACCATTTAAGACTTGTAGAAGCTGTCACAGTTGGGATATATTGTCTTTTATTTACATTACTTTAATTGAATGGTCATGTCTAGGGTTGCAAAGGGAGGGTATATTACTGGAAACTTTCAAAGTTTACCAATGAACTATTAGAACTTTGGTTTCTTTATAGCTGCACTATGCAGAAATCGCTCCGCCATTTCCTGGTTGCTAAAATTCTAAAAGTTTGCCACATTTTTGTTTACGTGACAAAACGATCAAGTATAGTGTAAAGAATTTACTGTTCGGTCTAAACCGCTGTGAAATATATTTTCCATAACAAAAAAGATTGTATTTTCAGCTGTTTGAAGCTGGTGTACAAAACTGAAAGTAAAAGACGCAAAAACTAAACTTAAAAAACGGGAAGCATAGAAATAGCGCACATAGAACAGATTTACCGCTTGCTTTTTCATTGCTTTCAATGAAAATGACAGATCTGTAACACTCATGTCTATGTGAATTTGGTTGGGTCGCCCAAAAAGATACATATTGCAGTTTTAAGGGATTTTATGTACTCTATCACAAGACATCTAGTGGCCGTTTTGGGTACTTCAGATTATCACAGGTGTCTGTAATCTCTTGCCCTCTGTGTGGCCTTATCATGTGAAATTTGTGAAATAATAAAAAATAGAATGGCAAAGCTGGAAATCGTTATCCTAAATATAAACCATCAACTTAGTGAATACCATTTGGTTTCCGCATGAAATATCCTTTTTTTACACACTTACATTTTTTTTACTACTATGTCAGTATGTATTTGTTGTCAGTGTTTTGGTGGCAGTTGTGAAAAAAGTCAATAGCTTTACGAGTTGCAGAGGTAATTTAAAATAATGCCGTTGTTGATTTAGATGCTTTTTTCATTAATTAGGCTATTTTTTTCTTAAACCATATTGTCTATCTACTAGAAACTCATGGACAATATGGACAGATATAAAAATAAAAAAAATCGATACTATATGATTGAAAAAAAGTTATTGCATGCATATCTCCTAGGTCAACACTCAACATACTGCAAAGATTTTAGTGTGACCGTGGCCATTCACTGAGGAATTCACCAGAAAGCCAACTGCCTTAAATACAATATGAGCTTCTCATGGTAACCCACATGGAGAATAAAAATCCTTGGCAGTTTGCATGCACAGGGGCAATTTGCAACCTGACTCAGTGAAACAAAGCCGAGGGGCTTAAAATAAAAGCTGGGGGGAAAAAGGCTGCTGTGCTGCGTTCTCCTCTCTCCCCACATGTACTGTGTTATCAGAGCCAGGTGCTGGTTGGTTAACTGAGTAAGCCAGTCAGGTGCACCGCTCCAATGGAATGTGTTTTCCAGACATAGCTGATCTTCACCGGAACTCAGAACTCTGGAAGTGGTTTAAAACCCCTCTTAAAAATGTCTGGACCCCTGCAGAGAGTGAGCTTGGATGTGGATTGTTTCCATTTCAGACTCCTTTCCTTCGTTATCATGTGAACTAGATTCCTTCACTGATCCCAGTGACCTTCAGGGGAAGACCTGCTGATTTCCTAAAGGAGGAGAGGAATAAGGGAATAGAGGAGGAGGGGAATAGGGTTCAAGGAAGGTGATGTTTTGTAGTTACTACTGAAAACAGAGAGAACCTAGTCATTTCCAAAGAGCACAAACTGTCTTATCAATTATACTGTTTCCACTCAAGTGTTTGATAATGGGGAGTGTGTAGCAGATGAATGACTTACCAGTATGCTAAGATGTTTGGAGACAGAGCATCAGTACTGAACTGATAGGTCACAGGAGGCCGCAACAAGACTTAACTGTTCAATTGTTCAGATTGTGACTCAGTAACAGGTACATCGATGCACTAACCTGTCAACTCTTCCCATGATTCCACCTGGCTTAGCTTTGTGAAGGAGAAAATGACTTGTCATGATATGACTCATCTCTCTCCCAGGCACATGTTTTATTTGGGCTGCCTTTGGCTGCTTGATGGACAAACTCACTAGATAAGGGGTATTTTGGAGTTTGCCCTCCTGTTTGTGTGTGTGTGTGTGTGTGTGTGTGGTGTGTGTGTGGTGTGTGTGTGTGTGTGTGTGTGTGTGTGTGTGTGTGTGTGTGTGTGTGTGTGTGTGTGTGTGTGTGTGTGTGTGTGTGTGTGTGTGTGTGTGTGTGTGTGTGTGTGGTGTGGTGTGATTGGTAATGAGGTGGGCCGGCAGGCAGACTAGCTGACACACTCCTGATAGATAGTGACTGTTCCCTAGTTCCCCCAACCTGTCGTCCAATCACATTGCTGCAGTGTCAGGAAGTTGAGGGTCGCTGACCTCTTTGAACTCTGATTTAAGGAGGGGGTGGCAGGGAATTAAATTACTTCCTAGTGCTTCTAGTAAACCAGAAGTCTATCTTGTCACACTCAACCTGACTGGAAAGATCGGTTAAACAAGGCTCTTACTTTGTCTCTGTGGATACATACACGTGGATAAGGTTTCACTTAATTTGAACCTAAGGTAAGGCTACTGTTCATGTTTTAGTTAGCATGTCATTTTGGCTATATTCACCGCCTGGCATAGTGAACTGTCTTAACGCTTGGCGTAGTGAACTGTCTTCACCGCCTGGCGTAGTGAACTGTCTTTACCACCTGGCGTAGTGAACTGTCTTCTATGCCTGGCGTAGTGAACTGTCTTCACCACCTGGCATAGTGAACTGTCTTCAACGCCTGGCGTAGTGAACTGTCTTCAACGCCTGGCGTAGTGAACTGTCTTCGCCGCCTGGCGTAGTGAACTGTCTTCAACGCCTGGCGTAGTGAACTGTCTTCGCCGCCTGGCGTAGTGATCTGTCTTCACCGCCTGGCGTAGTGATCTGTTTTCACCGCCTGGCGTAGGGAACTGTCTTTACAGCCTGGCGTAGTGAACTGTCTTTTTAAGGAAGGATTACACTTACTACTTCTCTAATCAGTCTGTGTGCTTGGTTGGGCAATCAATGCTACTTTAACCTTTCTAGCGCAGGCACAACATTCCGCTGAAAAGGCAGCGCAGGAAATTCAAAAATATTTTTGGGAAATATGTAACTTTCACACATTAACAAGTCCAATACAGCAAATGAAAGATAAACATCTTGTTAATCTACCCATCATATCCGATTTCAAAAAGGCTTTACAGAGAAAGCACAACATATGATTATGTTAGTTCAGAGCCAAGTAAAAAAAAACAGCAATTTTTCAAGCCAAAGATAGGAGTCACAAAAAGCAGAAATATAGATAAAATTAATCACTAACCTTTGATGATCTTCATCAGATGACACTCATAGGACATCATGTTACACAATACATGTATGTTTTGTTCGATAATGTGCATATTTATATCCCAAAATATCAGTTTACATTGGCTCGTTACGTGCAGTAATGTTTTGATTCCAAAACATCCGGTGTTTTTGCAGATAGCCACAGAAATCCCAGAAATACTCATAATAAACATTGATAAACGATACAAGTGTTATTCACAGAATTAAAGATAGACTTCTCCTTAATGCAACCGCTGTGACAGATTTCAAAAAAACTTTACGGAAAAAGCATAATCTGAGTACGACGCTAGAGCCCAATCCAGCCAAAGAAATATCCGCCATGTTGGAGTCAACAGAAGTTAGAAATRACATGATAAATATTCACTTACCTTTGATGATCTTCATCAGAATGCACTCCCAGGAATCCCAGTTCGACAATAAATGACTGATTTGTTCCATAAAGTCCATAATTTATGTCCAAATASCCACRAGTTAGCGTKTTCAGCCCAGTAATCCATCTTCATGAGCACTGCGTCCAGACAAAAACTCGAAAAGTTCCGTTACAGGTCGTAGAAACATATCAAACGATGTATGGAATTAATCTTWAGGATGTTTTTAACATAAATCATCAATAATGTTCCAACCGGAGAACTTCCATTGTCTGCAGCAAGCACTGGAACGAGAGCTAACTCTGTCAGGAGCGGCGTCACGAGCCTGAGACACTCTGCCAGACCATGACTCATTCATCTCCCATTCCCCCCTCCTTTATAGCAGAACCTGAAACAAGTTTCTAGACGGTTGCATCTAGTGGAAGCCTTAGGAAGTGCAACTTAACCCATAGACGCTGTGTATTTGGTAGGCAAGCTTTGAAAAACTACAAACCTCAGATTTCCACCCCTGGTTGGATTTTCTCAGGTTTTGCCTGCCATATGAGTTCTGTTATACTCACAACATCATTCAACACAGTGATTTTTATCCAATACTACTAATAATAATGGCATATATTAGCATCTGCTATCTGAGCAGCTAACCGATCGCTGCAGCTGTACATAGTCCATCGTATATTAGCCCACCAATTTACTAGCTCATCCATATGGTTTTTATTTATTTACTTTTCTGCTTTTTGCACACCGTATCTCTATGCCACATGATCATCTGATGATTTATCACCCAGTGTTAATCCTGCTAAATTGTAATTATCGCTCCTATGGCCTAATTTATTGCCTACTCCTCATGCCTTTTGCACACATTTGTATATAGATTTCTCTTTTTTTTCTTTTTTTTCCTACTATGTTATTGACTTGTTTATTTGTTTACTCCATGTGTACATCTGTGTTTGTTGTCTGTTCACACTGTATGCTTATATCTTGGCCAGGTCGCAGTTGCAAATGAGAACTTGTTCTCATCAGCCTACCTGGTTAATAAAGGTGAAATAAAAAAAATTAAAAAATTCTGGGACAGAGTAGCAGGCAGTTTACTCTGGGCCCGCATTTCATGCAAAAGTGAAAATGCTGCCCCCTATCCCAATTAATTAGATAATCGTTACAAATTTGGCTGAAAAATAAAAAAAATCTTAAGACTTGTCAATGCAGTTGAATCTGTGTCTCTATGCCAGGGGTTCTTAAACTTTTTCAGCCTGAGACCCAAAATARAAATTCTGTGTTTTCCTGGGACCCAAGCTTAGGAAAATATGCAACTATACGTAAATATCGGAACATTTCATTGCCTGTATGCCTAAAAAGAAAAAGCAATATAGACAAAAACAAATAACAATGAAATACCCATAAATATATTTTCATGTTTATTTTTCTCCATTAAAAACACTCTTACATACCTGTCTAGGTTGAAACTGTTGCTGTTAAAATACAATAAATTATTTCATTCTGAACTGGAATAAACGGATTGATCACATCACACAWATGTAGACCAGAAAACACACACATACACACAGTCCTAATGAGAGGTGTGTGTCTGGTTGAAGTTTCCAACAAGCAGGTCTATTCTGGGCTYTGCTTTAGACAGTGCAACACTGAGGTGATGCTCAGCAATGACCCTGTTTCTGTACTTCAGAACCCTGGCTTGCATAGGTATGTGGTGCCAAACTGGATCAGAACATCTACTGCTCTCTCAGTCAGGCAGGAGACTGCTTTCTGCTTCAGATGAACAACCCAGAAATGTGTGACTGTTTGTCTCAAAAAGCATCTTGCTTCAATCACTTTATTCCAGTTCAGAATAAATATTGTAATGAAACAGCAGGGAGCAGGTCTCGAACCCTCGACCTTCTAGCCCGAGGTCCGGCGCGCTATCGACTGTGCCGCAAAAGCATGCTCAAGCGGCAGAGTCGATTTCCGCGGTTATAAACCCAGGGTCGTTACAATATTAATACTTGTAACAGCAACAGTTCCAACCTAGACTTGTTTTCAACGATAATTTATACAGTAAAATGATAATTTTTCATCTTCATCTGTACTGTTTCTTATGGTTGCACTACTATCAGTAGYTAGTTGGCTTGCTTTGGCTAACGTTAGCTATTAACGTTAGCTGTGTAACGTTACAAGGCTAGGGGATTGTTTGAAAGACATTCACATCTACTACTCTGAGATATAGTGCTCCCTTATTTCTGCYTATCATCACCTGTTATTAAATGACAACAATGCCATGTTAGTTGATTTACTTTTACACTTTCRAAGYACTGTTTCCTGAAGCATTCTGCCCTGTTCTGAAAGAACTCCCTGGGTTTACCGTTATGTTGTGCCTGGATGTTTGGTCAGGACGTGTCGTTTTATGCATTTGTTCGTTTTTAGAGACTCATTACTAAGCACTTCCCCASACAAAACACATTGTGAGCAMTCCTCGTTATTTCTCAAAGTTTGTATGAAAGAGACAMAAAATCATCACTGTATTTGCGTTTCATGACGATTGAGCTCAGTCAGAATTTATGGCTAGCATGAGTCCATTCCATGACAGCGGTGAGTGATGGCGCGTGGAATAACAAGTCAGTGGCTTGAACGACAGCGCTACAGCGTGTGGGTCGCGCAKTGATCTTCAAGAAAACTGCAGAAATTAAATATTTATACCTTTACGTCGCAACGAACCATTAACAGGTGGGTCGCGACCCATACTTTAATTAAGAAACTCTGCTCTATGCTAACTTGAAAGAAACGGTCTGTGTTGTAGAATGGTTATAAAATGGTAATAGTGGTTGGGTGACTTGGGTATATTTTGGTCGTGACCCATACTTTAATTAAGAAACGCAGCTCTATGCTAACCTGAAAGAAACTGTCTGTGTTGTAGAATGGTTATAAAATGGTAATAGTTTTTGGGTGACTTGGGTCTATTTGTTATTGAGGTGTCGGCCCAGACACAGGAAGTGATTGAATCAACACCAGCCTCTATTGCACCACCAGACAGGAGGAGGAAATGGGTGTCGTCTGAAAACTCAATGATTATGCCTCTGGGAAAATGTGCTTTGTTTTATCTTGTTTTTCATTGGCATCGTTACTTGACAAATAATACATGACGGACTGTCAGCATTTTCGAACTCTAAAGGCATTGCAATATAGTTCCATAATGTTATAGTTATTAAGTAATTATTTCAGCGTGATGACTCAACCGCTTGTGATTTGGAAATGCCAAAAGGTGTGTTTTCTCAACTGACTGGGACTGAGGACAGTTGGATATGAGAGAGAGCCTAAAGATGGTGACTTGAGACAATGTAGAATCAATTCCTTTGGTTGATTTAATGAACTTATTGGATATTTGAATCATGTGCCTTGGGGTTCATCCTGCGACCAACTCCCTGCAGACACTTCTGTCTCTAAAAGACTTGTCTCTTTGATCTAAGATGACAAATTGGAGGCATTTCAACATAATGTTATCGGAATCCCAATAATGTGCTGCTAGACTTTCTCTATGTTCAAATGCCTCCAATTTGTCATTTTAATGTTATCAGAATCCCAATAATGTGCTGCTAGTATTTAACGTGACACAAGGCTCGTGTTCAGCTGACGCTGCTTTTTGTTTTGGCCTCTCCACTCTTCTGTTTTGCCTGCCTTTGCTACTTACAACTACCATTACATTAATGATGCTTGATTACAAATTTGATAATAATAATGTGATATTAACAACATATAACAACATGTTCAGCCAAGATTCAGCCTGTTTGCTCTGTTCATCAAAAGGTCCCAAAAGAGCAGCTGTCGATTGCTCTTGGCTCCTCTCATAAGTGGCCCCAGAGGTCCCTATGAGGGCCTGTAGGCTACTCTCCATTGCCTGCTCAAATATCAGCTATACAGGGAGGGAATCATCTCTTTATCCCCTCTACAGACTCTGCRGATCCCAGTGAGCCAGTGTGCTCCCTGCGCCGTAACTCCTGATCTCTCTGATTACCCCGCCCCACTCACCTGTACCCCAGGTTACCTGACCAGAGGTCAAGGTTCAGAGGCTGGAGGGCCCGAGACCTGATAAAGAACAGAGCCATTCAAAAGCTCTCTGGAGTCCTACCCTTCAGCTCAGACCCCTCAGCATGGAGTTATTCAATACCGTGGTAATCMACCTTCTCAATGTCCCAGAGAGGTTATTTATGTTTGTCTCGATATGAACTACTCCTTCTAGTCACCCCTTTCTCTCTTYGTCTCCATTCCGCCGCTCCTGGTTCTAGATCACATCCAATGCTTCTCAAATATGACTAACTAGAATCGCTGACTATATAGCCATCCTGATCGCTTCTGTGTCTGTTTTGAAGGTTACTGCTAGAGGGACTGTGAAGATGTCATTCACCACCGCTGTCCATCTCCTGGCACTGGTGGTAATATGTGACCGGGTTAAATCTCATCGCATCAACTTCAACAATGTCAAACCTCCTGTGGAAGGTGCGTTTCTGCTTACTGGTTGAAATTTATGTAATTTCTTGAACAATGACATCAACTACCTGAAGTAACATTGATATCCATCAAAAARGAAGTTTGAACAGGAGGAATTTGAGTGAAAACATCTCTTTACAGCCACTCCATTCCCTAAGAGCTTCAAGTGCTTCACCTGTGAGAGAGCTGCAGACAACTACACCTGCAACCGCTGGGCTGAGGACAAGTGGTGTCCACCGAGTGAGTTCCCTCTGTTGTTACACAATGATACTGTCAGATATTATGCATGTCTTTATTGTTTCTCATTGGCGTTACTGATGGGGCTAACCAGTACTTAATGACCATTGTTGTTATTGCTGTTACACTATTATAATAGCTTATGATTATGCAGTTATAGCCAATGCATGACAAAACCAGCTAACCAGTTGAGTAATGTATATTTATTGGTCATCCTTTCCTCAGATAGCCAGTTCTGTATGACAGTGCACCATTTCACCAGTCACGGCAAGACCAAGTTTGTAACCAAGAAGTGTGCTGCTCGTRAGGAGTGTCATACGTCTGGCTGTAGACATCACAGGGACACAGGTCACACTGTAAGTCCATACACCTAAACCCCTCCACATGTAACCGGTGTGAAATGACTAGCTAGTTAGCGGGGTGCGCGCTAATAGCGTTTCAATCGGTGACGTCACTCGCTCTGAGACCTTGAAGTAGTTGTTCCCCTTGCTCTGCAAGGGCCGCGGCTTTTGTGGAGCGATGGGTAACGATGCTTCGTGGGAGGCAGTTGTTGATGTGTGCAGAGGGTCCCTGGTTCGAGCCCAGATAGGGGCGAGGAGAGGGACGGAAGATATACTGTTACATTGGTGCCGTGACCCGGATCACTGGTTGCTGCGGAAAAGGAGGAGGTCAAAAGGGGGGTGAATGTAACCGGTGTGAAATGGCTAGCTAGTTAGCGGGGTGCGCGCTAATAGCGTTTCAATCGGTGACGTCACTCGCTCTGAAACCTTGAAGTAGTTGTTCCCCTTGCTCTGCAAGGGCCGCGGCTTTTGTGGAGCGATGGGTAACGATGCTTCGTGGGAGGCAGTTGTTGATGTGTGCAGAGGGTCCCTGGTTCGAGCCCAGGTAGGGGCGAGGGGTGGGACGGAAGCTATACTGTTACACACACACACACAGTAATTCACCTAAACCCCTCCACACACACAATAATTCACCTAAGCCCCTCCACACACACAGTAATTCACCTAAAGCCCTCCACACACACAGTAAATCACCTAAACCCCTCCACACACACAGTAAATCACTAACCATGATCTATTCAGTCTCATTTGTAGAATCATCTAAAAAGTATTTGCCATTATTGCTGCCCTTGTGTTTTGAATTTGTTGTCACACACTCCTCCACTCTCTCTCTTCTCTTCTCTCGTCTCCCTGTCCTTGTTCTCCTGTAGGAGTGTGTGTCATGCTGTGAGGGTATGATCTGCAACGTGGAGGTCCCTACCAACCACACCAATGCTGTGTTTGCCATGAGGCAGCAGGCCTACAGCTCAGCCCCATCCCAGACTCCTGTTAGGACAACGTGGAGCTGCTGCTGGCTGACGTTACTGTCCACTCTAGGCCTGGGGCTGACCAGGCTGGTCCTACTGTGAAACTACTGTCACTCAAACCAGGTCCCTATAGAGGGGACCAGACTGGACCAGAACAACATGTCCCTCAGACCGGTTCCTATAGATGGGACCAGACTGGACCAGACAACATGTCCCTCTGAACAGGTCCCTATAGAGGACCAGACTGGACCAGAACAACATGTCCCTCAGACCAGGTCCCTATAGAGGGGACCAGACTGGACCAGAACAACATGTCCCTCCAGACCAGGTTCCTATAGATGGGACCAGACTGGACCAGAAGAGCATGTCCCTCTGAACAGGTCCCTATAGAGGGGACCAGACTGGACCAGAACAACATGTCCCTCTGAACATGGAGGATGTGTGTTTTTACAAGTCTGATGGTAATCTGTGATAAAGATGTCACATGGATCGATCAATCACAAAGGAATACAGCAGTGTCATAATGACTGATGCTTGGTTTACCAATGACCACTGATGACACTGGTTGGATCTACATAAGCCAATGGAACTGGAGAAAAACATCCATGGAACCAATAGAATTGGCCAGAGGAACAATAACAATGGTCAGTGGATCTACAGAACTGGATGCAGAGCATCGGACTGCAGATGCATAGAGTTACTGTAGTTTGTTGGCTAGGGCAGTTGGCTAGCAGAGCAGCCAGAAGGGTTCAAGGAGGATAATGGTTTGTTCCATTTTGCCCATCATAAGTCTGTCTAATATCTACTGCTGATTCAAAGATGGAGGCCCAGTAACTGTTTCCTCACCCAGCCCTGCCCTACACTACCCAGAGCCCTAAACCAATGTTTCCTCATCCAGCCCTGCCCTCCACTACTGTTTCCTCACCCAGCGTCTTCCAGAGCCCTAAACCAATGTCTCCTCACCCAGCGTCTTCCAGAGCCCTAAACTAATGTTTCCTCATCCAGCCCTGCTACCTATACTGTTTCCTCACCCAGCCCTGCCCTACACTACTGTTTCCTCACCCAGCGTCTTCCAGAGCCCTAAACCAATGTTTCCTCATCCAGCCCTGCCCTACACTACTGTTTCCTCACCCAGCCCTGCCCTACACTACTGTTTCCTCACTCAGCATCTTCCAGAGCCCTAAATTAATGTTCCCTCACCCAGCCCTTCCCTGCCACAGTCATAAACTACTGTAAAGACCATGAGACTGTTCCCTCACCCAGCCCCGACACAGTATAAAACTACTGTAGAGACCATGAGACTGTTCCCTCACCAGCCCCAACACATTATAAAAACTACTGTAGAGACCATGAGACTGTTCCCTCACCCAGTCCAAAACATTATTAAACTACTGTAGAGACCATGAGACTGTTCCCTCACCCAGTCCCAACACATTATTAAACTATTGTAGAGACCATGAGACTGTTCCCTCACCCAGCCCCGCCACAGTATTAAACTACTGTAGAGA
Organism: Salvelinus sp. IW2-2015; assembly: GCF_002910315.2. Classification (NCBI taxonomy): domain Eukaryota; kingdom Metazoa; phylum Chordata; class Actinopteri; order Salmoniformes; family Salmonidae; genus Salvelinus; species Salvelinus sp. IW2-2015. The sequence continues at coordinate 37,017,374 of NC_036875.1, read as the reverse complement.
CCATGAGACTCGTTCCTCACCCAGCCCCAACACCAACACATTATTAAACTACTGTAGAGACCATGAGACTGTTCCCTCACCCAGACCGACACAGTATTAAACTATTGTAGAGACCATGAGACTGTTCCCTCACCCAGCCCCGACACAGTATTAAACTACTGTAGAGACCATGAGACTGTTCCCTCACCCAGCCCGACACAGTATTAAACTACTGTAGAGACCATGAGACTGTTCCTCACCCAGCCCCGATACAGTATTAAACTACTGTAGAGACCATGAGACTGTTCCCTCACCCAGCCCCGACACAGTATTAAACTACTGTAGAGTCTAGGACTACATTTACCTGATGTATTCAAATCAAATCAAGTTTATTTTATATAGCCTTCGTACATAAGCTAATATCTCGAAGTGCTGTACAGAAACCCAGCCTAAAACCCCAAACAGCAAGCAATGCAGGTGTAGAAGCACGTTTATCTCTTTAAATCTAGAGACTACATTTACCAGAGGTATTATCTCTTTAAATCTAGAGATTACATTTACCAGAGGTATTATCTCTTTAAATCTAGAGACTACATTTACCAGAGGTATTATCTCTTTAAATCTAGAGACTACATTTACCAGAGGTATTATCTCTTTAAATCTAGAGACTACATTTACCAGAGGTATTATCTCTTTAAATCTAGAGATTACATTTACCAGAGGTATTATCTCTTTAAATCTAGAGATTACATTTACCAGAGGTATTATCTCTTTAAATCTAGAGATTCATTTACCAGAGGTATTATCTCTTTAAATCTAGAGATTACATTTACCAGAGGTATTATCTCTTTAAATCTAGAGACTACATTTACCAGAGGTATTATCTCTTTAAATCTAGAGACTACATTTGCCAGAGGTATTATCTCTTTAAATCTAGAGACTACATTTACCAGAGGTATTATCTCTTTAAATCTAGAGACTACATTTACCAGATGTATTATCTCTTTAAATCTAGAGACTACATTTACCAGATGTATTATCTCTTTAAATCTAGAGACTACATTTCTCAGTAACATTGCAGA
>NC_036875.1:37010889-37013443 GCF_002910315.2 Salvelinus sp. IW2-2015 | reverse complement strand
AGACCCATATGGTGCGCATCATAACCCTTCTATAGATCCTAGCATGTGAGGCTGACACGCAACACCAGGCTTTATACTGGCACTGTTTCTGCGTCATGTTGTGAAGAGGTTTTATCACATCTGATCTTAGAACTGGAAACCTGACAAACAAGCACTAAGATGGAATGTGACATTTATTTACAATAAAAACATGCAATGTCTGGTCAGTTATATGCAAAAATTATCATTGCCATAAAGTTGTGARAGATAAGGGATATTATGACTTTCTCTGGCAGCAACATAAAGGTTGACCTAGGGAATTAACCTTATCATGTTTTATTGATATCTAATGAATATGTCAAGAAACCAGGGAATGTTGCATTATTTATGACCAAGTAATAACTTTTCCTATGAACTGCTATAAAATATTGGTTGTTACTTGTTTTCTCAGAGCTTGATGACTGTGACTGCCTGGATCCATTCAAATGGCAAAAGCTAAAAGATGATTTCAAACTAACCTTATTAGTTTTGTGAGGAATCGTAAAAGGGCAGTTCATATTTGCGCAATCTCCACCTTATGCACCTAGCACATTTGGTTCCTTGGAAGTCTTGGTTTCCCGATTGGTTCTGGGAATGAAGCCATAMGTTTCCYRACCGGTTAAGCTGAACGTATTTTAAACGTTCTGGGAACTGAAGTGAACATTTTGCCTGTTAACTTTAGTTTATTAGGATCCCCATTAGCTACTGCACTCTACAAACTACATACAAATGCATGACAAAGTACAGAATTACTTTAAATTCTAAATCAAATGTAAAATATATATATATATATATACAGTGCATTCTGAAAGTATTCAGATCCCTTGACTTTTTCCACATTTTGTTACGTTACAGCCTTATTCTAAAATGGATTAAATAMATTTTWATCTACACACAATACCCCATAATGACAAAGCGAAAACTGTTTTTTAGAATTTTTGGCAAATATATTAAAAATAGAAACAGAAATACCTTATTTACATAGGTATTCAGACCCTTTGCTATGAAACTCAAAATTGAGGTCCGGTGCATCCTGTTTCCATTGATCATCCTTGAGATGTTTCTACAACTGGATTGGAGTCCACCTGTGGTAAATTCAATTGATTGGACATGATTTGGAAAGGCTCACACCTGTCTATATAAGGTCCCACAGTTGACAGTGCATGTCAGAGCAAAAACAAAGCCATGAGGTCAAAGGAATTTTCCGTAGAGCTCCGAGACAGGATTGTGTCGTGGCACAGATCTGGGGAAGGGTACCAAAACATTTCTGCAGCATTGAAGGTCCCCAAAAACACAGTGACCTCCATCATCGCCACTCAGTGTGAAGGCCTGAGCGCTCTGGAGTAGGTTTTTATCTAGGATTTCTCTGTAGTTTGCTCTGTTAATCTTTCCCTCGATCCTGATTAGTCTTACCAGTCCCCACAGCAGATGCTGCCACCATGCTTCACTGTAGGGATGGTGCCATGTTCCTCCAGACATGAGCTTGGCATTCAGGTCAAAGAGTTCAATCTTGGTTTCATCAGACCAGAGAATCTTGTTTCTTATGGTCTGAGAGTCTTTAGGCGCCTTTTGGCAAACTCCAAGCGAGTTGTCATGTGCCTTGTTCTGCCCCTGAGCAAGGCAGTTAACCCACTGTTCCTCGGGCGCCAAAGACGTGGATGTTGATTAAGGCAGCCACCCGCATCTCTCTGATTCAGAGGTTGGGTTAAATGCAGAAGACACATTTCAGTTGAATACATTCGTGGCAACGGACTAGGTATCCCCCTTTCCCTTTTATTGAGGAGTGGCTTCCGTCTGGCCACACTACCATAAAGGCCTGATTGGTGGAGTGTTGCAAAGATGGTTGTGCTTCTGGAAGGTTCTCCATCTCCACAAAGGAACTCTGGAGCTGTCAGGTGACCATCGGGTTCTTGGTCACTTCCCTGATCAAGGCCCTTCTCCCCGATTGCTCAGTTTGGCCGGGCGCCAGCTCTAGAAGAGTCTTGGTGGTTCCAAATTTCTTCCATTTAAGAATGATGGAGGCACTGTGTTTTTGGGACCTTCAATGCTGCAGAAATGTTTTGGTACCCTTCCCCAGATCTGTGCACACACAATCCTGTCTCGGAGCTCTACGGAAAATTCCTTTGACCTCATGGCTTTGTTTTTGCTCTGACATGCACTGTCAACTGTGGACCTTATATAGACAGGTGTGAGCCTTTCCAAATCATGTCCAATCAATTGAATTTACCACAGGTGGACTCCAATCCAGTTGTAGAAACATCTCAAGGATGATCAATGGAAACAGGATGCACCGGACCTCAATTTTGAGTTTCATAGCAAAGGGTCTGAATACCTATGTAAATAAGGTATTTCTTTCTATTTTTAATATATTTGCCAAAAATTCTAAAAAACAGTTTTCGCTTTGTCATTATGGGGTATTGTGTGTAGATAAAAATTATTTAATCCATTTTAGAATAAGGCTGTAACGTAACAAAATGTGGAAAAGTCAAGGGATCTGAATACTTTCAGAATGCACTGTATATATATATATATATTT
>NC_036875.1:36979056-37008901 GCF_002910315.2 Salvelinus sp. IW2-2015 | reverse complement strand
AACTAGCAACCTTTCGGTTACCGACCCAATGCTAGGCTACCTGCTTCCCATTCAATTGAAAACTGTGCTTCAGCGGAATAGATAACTTAAGAAATGTATCAAGTTTAATGCAATAAAGATCACATGAAGAAAATAGTTACGGCATAGTAAAGCAGGGACTAAATGTTGTCCATGTCAGCGTACTTAACATCTCTCTGTCAATAGCATTCACTTAAGATGTACTCCAGTACCTAGAAGGGCTTGAAAGCGATTGTTTTAAATCGGAGCAAGCAATGCATTTAGGCAACCTCCTATAACAGCTGACAGTAAGTCACCAAAACAGCCATCGGGGACCAGTCTAGGGGGTGTATGGGCGGGGGAGGTGCAGGAGAGTGCCAGTGGGTCTTTGTTAGCTGATGACTCCGAGAGGGCGGAAGTGACAGGCTCTACGCCTAATAAAGCCAGAACAAAGAGAGCAGCGGCCAGAGCACACACACACCCACACACCACAATCAACGGCTGTCCAATGGGGGGGGGTCTTCTGTAAAGCCAAAACACCCAGACAGTGACACACACACACACACACTTTCACTGGTCTCAGACAACAGAAACCATCCCCCACATATCACACCATACATTCTCTCTCACTTTTACCTGTATCGTTCTTAGATCAATGGATGTAAACCAATGGTTTGTTATGTAAATGTTTGGCTTGAAGAAAAACATCAGACTAGGGTAAAAATGAGAAGGTAGCCCAAGGGCCTATTTTAGGAAGTGAATGTCTTGTTTTGACATTCCCTTCAACACCCTCCTTCATGGTACACGCAAGGGCAGGTGCAGGTGGTGCCCTACTGGCTATACTCTCACTGATAGGGATGTTATGGAGCTGTGATGTGAGACGGGCCGATACATCACAACCAACCATGCTAATCAATCAGCCAACATCTTCGCTGCAAGCCGAGCTGAGTGCCACTCCTGAGAAAAGAAAGCAAACAGAAGAGCTTCTGATAACGTCCTCCAGTTCCCATTAACGCTATCACAACAAATACAGATCGCCTCTCCGATATATGGGGTATCGCGTCATTGTACCATATGAACCTTGCACCCCAGCTAGCACTTAATGTTCTGAGAAACATATGTTTCTTAGAGCGTGGCTGTACTATGGTTATTTTTGCATACAACCTTCCTACAACTTTCTGGGAATGGTGCAAGGATAGTGCTTGGCTTTGAACATTCTCAGCACATTTAAGGAATTGACAACAACAAAAAATCTTAATACTTCATTACTTAACAGAACGTTTGCTAAAAGTTCAATCATGGTTTACATTTTCATTAAAAATGTTGGTAATGTTCTAGGCATGTTCTCCAATTGGTTTGACTGGGGAATGGCCTCAAATAGTTCAGAGAACGTTAAGAAACAACGTTTTCCTGTTGGAATTTCATTACTTCAGCACAACGTTTCCTACAGTTGTCCTCATGGTTCTATTTAAAGTCATGTTCTCAAATTGTTTTGAGGATGTTAAAGGGATACCTCAGGATTTTGGCAATAAGCCCGATATCTACTTCCCCAGCCAGATGAACTCGTGGATACCATCTTAATGTCTCTATGTCCAGTATGAAGGAAGTTAGAGGTAGTTTTGCGAGCCAAAGCTAACTGGCGTTAACTGGAAGTCTATGATAACTGCTAGCAGTTCCAGTCATTGCACAAATACTCGTTAGTTAAACTGCATGCAGATACATAAAATTGGTATCCACAAGTCAAGGTTTTTATCAAGGATCTCTCTGTAGTTTGCTCTGTTAATCTTTCCCTCGATCCTGATTAGTCTACCAGTCCCCACAGCACGATGCTGCCACCATGCTTCACTGTAGGGATGGTGCCATGTTCCTCCAGACATGACGCTTGGCATTCAGGTCAAAGAGTTCAATCTTGGTTTCATCAGACCAGAGAATCTTGTTTCTTATGGTCTGAGAGTCTTAGGCGCCTTTTGGCAAACTCCAAGCGATTGTCATGTGCCTTGTTCTGCCCCTGAGCAAGGCAGTTAACCCACTGTTCCTCGGGCGCAAAGACGTGGATGTTGATTAAGGCAGCCACCCGCATCTCTCTGATTCAGAGGTTGGGTTAAATGCGGAAGACACATTTCAGTTGAATACATCAGTTGGCAACGGACTAGGTATCCCCCTTTCCCTTTTATTGAGGAGTGGCTTCCGTCTGGCCACACTACCATAAAGGCCTGATTGGTGGAGTGTTGCAAAGATGGTTGTGCTTCTGGAAGGTTCTCCCATCTCCACAAAGGAACTCTGGAGCTGTCAGAGTGACCATCGGTTCTTGGTCACTTCCCTGATCAAGGCCCTTCTCCCCGATTGCTCAGTTTGGCCGGGCGGCCAGCTCTAGGAAGAGTCTTGGTGGTTCCAAATTTCTTCCATTTAAGAAGGAAGGTTCACCTTCCAACAGGACAACGACCTTAAGCACACAGCCAAGACAACGCAGGAGTGGCTTCGGGACAAGTCTCTGAATGTCCTTGAGTGGCCCAGGCAGAGCCCGAACATGAACCCGATCGAACATCTCTGGAGAGACCTGAAAATAGCTGTGCAGCAACGCTCCCCATCCCACCTGACAGAGCTTGAGAGGATCTGTAGAGTAGAATGGGAGGAACTCCGCAAATACAGGTGTGCCAAGCTTGTAGTGTCATACCCAAGAAGACTCAAGGCCTTAATCTCTGCCAAAGGTGCTTCAACAAAATACTGATTAAAGGGTCTGAAATCTTATGTAAATGTAATATTTAAGTTTTTATTTTGTATAAATGTGAAAAAAAATCTAAAAACCTGTTTTGTCTTTATGGGGCATTGTGTGTAGATTGATGAGGAAAAAATAAAATGTAATCAATTTTAGAATAAGGTTGTAACGTAACAAAATGTGGAAAAAGTCAAGGGGTCTGAATACATTCCGAATGCACTCTTTATTGAAAAGACACCGAGACAACAAAAATAGTATTTATACACTATTCATATATACAGTACAGTTCAATTGGAGCTTTAAAAAAGAGGAGAGGCTGTGATAAAACGTGTTTTTGATCAGTTTTTTTTAAAGCTAAACTGAGTAATCTCTGGTGGCAGAACATTCCGCGATGACATGGCTCTATACACAATTGAGCGAGGCATTAAATCTGTTTTTGGTTTCGGTACCATGAAGAAACCCGTAGTGGCGTGTCTTGTCGGAGCGCATATTTTTAGGTTGCACGGAGGTTCTGAGAAAGTTTTCCTTGGAAGTTTTATTAACGTTCTGAGAATGTAAATTATAGGTTGTTTCGAAGGTAATTAAATAACGTTCTGAGAACATGTTTCAATAACACTTTTATTAACACTGGTAGCTTACCGTAGCTGTTTTGAACTCCAAGCACAAATGGAAATTCATTTGTTTAGGCATTAATCATGCAAACACATTTATTTTTATTGTGGCAGAGCGTCACTGAGATTCAAAACTACAATCTTCTGTCCTCTATCCATGGAATTAGTCCACTGCACCACCAGGATGGAGCTAGCATGCCATGTTTTCTTAACTGATACAAAGCTGTTCATTTTGGTCTATTCAGACAGACCCCATTTCAAAGGAAAAAAGCACTCATTAAGATCAGGTGTGGACAATTAGTGGGTGCGGCCAACACACCTGAACACACTTAAAGGGATACTTCGGGATTTTCCCAATGACGCCCTTTATCAATTTCCCCAGATGCAGGTGACTTGTGGATACCAATTTTATGTCTCTGCATGCAGTTTGAAGGAAATTGCTAACTAGCATTAGCTAACGAGTATTTGTGCAATGACTGGAAGTCTATAATAACTGCTAACATGCTAGCAGTTATCATAGACTTCCAGTTAACGCCAGTTAGCTTTGGCTCGCAAAACTACCTCTAACTTCCTTCATACTGGACATAGAGACATTAARATGGTATCCACGAGTTCATCTGGCTGGGGAAGTAGATATCGGGCTTCATTGCCAAAATCCTGAGGTATCCCTTTAACATCCTCAAAACAATTTGAGAACATGACTTTAAATAGAACCATGAGGACAACTGTAGGAAACGTTGTGCTGAAGTAATGAAATTCCAACAGAAAAACGTTGTTTCTTAACGTTCTCTGAACTATTTGAGGCCATTCCCCAGTCAAACCAATTGGAGAACATKCCTAGAACATTACCAACATTTTAATGAAATGTAACCATGATTGAACTTTTAGCAAACGTTCTGTTAAAGTAATGAAGTATTAAGATTTTTTGTTGTTGTCAATTCCTTAAATGTGCTGAGAATGTTCCAAAGCCAAGCAACTATCCTTGCACCATTCCCAGAAAGTTGTAGGAAGGTTGTATGCAAAATAACCATAGTACAGCCACGCTCTAAGAAACATATGGTTCTCAGAACATTAAGTGCTAGCTGGGTGCAAGGTTCATATGGTACAATGACCGATACCCCATATATCGGAGAGGCGATCTGTATTTGTTGTGATAGCGTTAATGGGAACTGGAGGGAYGTTATCAGAAGCTCTTCTGTTTGCTTTCTTTTCTCAGGAGTGGCACTCAGCTCGGCTTGCAGCGAAGATGTTGCTGATTGATTAGCATGGTTGGTTGTGATGTATCGGCCCGTCTCACATCACAGCTCCCATAACATCCCTATCCAGTGAGAGTATAGCCAGTAGGGGCACCACCTGCACCCTGCCCTTGCGTGTACCATGAAGGAGGGTGTTGAAGGGAATGTCAAAACAAGACATTCACTTCCTAAAATTAGGCCCTTGGGCTACCTTCTCATTTTTACCCTAGTCTGATGTTTTTTCTTCAAGCCAAACATTTACATAACAAACCATTGGTTTACATAACCATTGATCTAAGAACGATACAGGTAAACAGTGAGAGAGAATGTATGGTGTGATATGTGGGGGATGGGTTTCTGTTGTCTGAGACCAGTGAAAGTGTGTGTGTGTGTGTGTGTGTCACTGTCTGGGTGTTTTGGCTTTACAGAAGACCCCCCATTGGACAGCCGTTGATTGTGTGTGTGGGTGTGTGTGTGTGTGTGTGCTCTGGCCGCTGCTCTCTTTGTTCTGGCTTTATTAGGCGTAGAGCCTGTCACTTTCCGCCCTCTCGGAGTCATCAGCCTAACAAAGACCCACTGGCACTCTCCTGCTACCTCCCCCCGCCCATACACCCCCCTCAGACTGGTCCCCGATGGCTGTTTTGTGACTTACTGTCAGCTGTTATAGGAGGTTGCCTAAATGCATTGCTTGCTCCGATTTAAAACAATCGCTTGATCAAGCCCTTCTGAGGTACTGGAGTACATCTTAAGTGAATGCTATTGACAGAGAGATGTTAAGTAACGCCTGACATGGACAACATTTAGTCCCTGCTTTACTATGCCGTAACTATTTTCTTYATGTGATCTTCTATTGCATTAAACTTGATACATTTCTTAAGTTATCTATTSCGCTGAAGCACAGTTTTCAATTGAATGGGAAGCAGGTAGCCTAGCGGTTAGAGTATTGGGTCGGTAACCGAAAGGTTGYTAGTTTGAATCCCTGAGCCGACTAGGTGAAGCAGCTGTCAATCTGCCCTTGAGCAAGTGACTGATCCTTGGCCGTGACCCCACTCTGAGGGTGCCTCAAGGGGAGTGGGCTATGAAAAAAAAAAAACATGTCCATTTCACACCACACACTATTTGACCTTTTTAAATTATATTTTTAAGTTATTAAAAAACGAATTGATGGATTGAAAATTGGAAAAGCATTTGTTTGGTATTGGGTTATATGACTTATATCAATAGTGTTTCTCATTGTTGGCGCCGTAGTGATTGAAGGCCCATTTGAAGTGGTCTGGGCAATTATTTAGGAAACCAAACCACATTTATAACTACAGTTAGGCTTATCCCATAATGCTACTATAATGAAATGGTTGAGCCAAGACGCCAATAATCAACTAAGCACGGTCAAGACTTCCTGCAGTGCTTTGTTTCCCAGTGGTATGCACATCAATCCACTCACCTCTTGCCCCCCCCCCCCCCCAACTCCTCTCTTGGCTGGATACTCTCCCTCTGGTGTTGTAGGGTAGGACTCTAAAAAGAAATATCACTTCCCTCTTACTCATGTTTAATAGCAAATCTGACCATTTACCCTCTGTGGACAATATGTTTGTTTGATCCCCAGGCCCCTAGTTGGCCTGATCTTACAGTGACAGTATTGGTCGGTGGTGGCGGGTTTAGGTTACTTATCATAATTATTTGTCCTGGTACTGTATGTTTACACGGTGACGGCCAATCAGGGATTAACATTCCGATTTGAGGGCAGAGTTCACTGTGCTAATTGGCTGACAGGGTTTCGGAGAGAGAGATCCCAGCACTTTGTTCTGCTACAGGGATCTTAGCCCCATGATACGGAGATCTTAGCCCCTTGATACAGGKTTAAGGTGAGGAGCAAAGGCCAGACCCCAGACAGACTCTTACAAAAGGCCTGACCCCAGAGAGACTCTTACGAAAGGCCTGGCCAGACCACACAGACTCTTACGAAAGGCCTGTCCTGATCCCAGACAGACTTACAAAAGGCCTGACCCCAGAGAGACTCTTACAAAAGGCCTGGCATGACCCCAGACAGACTCTTACAAAAGGCCTGACCTGACCACACAGACTCTTACAAAAGGCCTGGCCTGACCACACAGACTCTTACAAAAGGCCTGGCCTGACCACACAGACTCTTACAAAAGGCCTGGCCTGACCACACAGACTCTCACAAAAGGCCTGGCCTGACCCCAGAGAGACTCTTACGAAAGGCCTAGCTAGCCAGACCCCAGAGAGATTCTTACCAAAGCAGACTCGTATAAAGTTAAACTGGGCCAGTAGTATTTTAATATTCCTAGTACCCTYGGAATGTATTATTCATAGCCATGGTGCAGTGAGGGTCAGTGCTCCCTTTTTTTTTGAACAATTCTCCCTCATCAATGTTTGATCAGGGTGTGTGGATGAGGTTAAAAGTTCAGTCTCTTCAGTCTTAGAAATGTCTCAGGTTTTAAATGTAAAATGAACAAAAATATAAAAGCAACATGTAAAGTGTTGGTCCCATGTTTCATGAGCTGAAATATAAGATCCCCGAAATGTTCCATACGCACAAAAAGCTTATTTCTATCAAATTGTGTTCACAAATTTGTTTACACCACTGTTAGTGACCATTTCTCCTTAGCCAAGATAATCCATCCACCTGACAGGTGTGRCATATCAAGAAGCTGATTAAACAGATCATTACACAGGTGTAGTGCACATTGTGCTGGTGACAATAGAAGGCCACTCTAAAATGTGCAGTTTTGTCACACAACACAATGCCACATATGTCTCAAGTTTTGAGGGAGCGTGCAATTGGTATGCTGACTGCAGGAATGTCCCACAGAGCTTTGTTGCCAGAGAATTTCATGTTAATTTCTCATAAGTCATAAGTACCATAAGTTCCATAAATACCATAAGTCACCCTCAACGTCGTTTTAGAAAATTTGCCAGTATGTCCAACCGGCCTCACAACTGCAGACCCGTGTATGGTGTCATGTGGGCGAGTGGTTTTGCTGATGTCAACGTTGTGACAGAGTGCCCCATGGTGGCGTTGGGGTTATGGTATGGGCAGGCATAAGCTACTGACAACGAACACAATTGCATTTTAATCGTTGGCAGTTTAAGGCATGTGTACAACAGGTGTATTCCCAATCATGTGAAATCCATAGATTAGGGTATAATGAATATATTTCAATTGAATGATTTCCTTATATAACTGTAACCAGTTATATCTTTTGTGTTTATATTTTGTGTCAGTGTAAAACAGATTAGAGACTCCTTGACTTTATCCTATATTTTTTCATACAGTGCCTTCGGGAAGAATTCAGACCCTTGACTTTTTCCATATTTGTAACGTTTACAGCCTTATTCAAGAATAGATTAAATTGTATTTTTTTCCTCATCTACACACTATATGTCACGTTCGTCGTATCGAGGAGACAAGGCGCAGCGTGATATAGAATACATTCTTCTTTTAATCAAGGAAGATCACTGAACAAACTAAACAAAAACGACGCGTGAAGCTAAATAGAACGAGTGCTGACATGCAACTCCACATAGACAACTACCCACAAAACCTAAATGGAAAATAGCAACCTAAATAGGATCCCCAATCAGAACAACGATAAACAGCTGCCTCTGATTGGGAACCAATTCAGCCACCATAAACTACATTACCTAGACATACAAAATCCCCATAGATAAACAAAAACCCTAGACAAGACAAAACACACATACCCACCCTGTCCACACCCTGACCTGACCAATAATACAGAAAATATAGAAAACTAAGGTCAGGGCGTGACACTATACCCCATAATGACAAAGCAAAAACAGGTTTTTAGAAATGTTTGCTAATTTATTAAAAATTAAAAAATGGAAATATTACATTTACATAAGTATTCAGACCCTTTACTCAGTACTTTGTTGAAGCACCTTTGGCAGCAATTACAGCCTCGAGTCTTCTTGGGTATGACGCTACAAGCTTGGCACACTGTATTTGGGGAGTTCCTCCCATTCTTCTCTGCAGATCCTTCAAGGTTGGATGGGAGGGTTGCTGCACAGTCTTTCAGGTCTCTCCAGAGATGTTCTATCGGATTCAAGTCCAGGTCTGGCTGGGCCACTCAAAGACATTCAGAGGCTTGTTCTGAAGCCACTCCTGCATTGTCTTGGCTGTGTGCTTAGGGTCATTGTTCTGTTGGAAGGTGAACTTCGTCCCAGAGCGCTCTGGAGCAGGTTTTCATCAAGGATCTCTCTGTACTTTGCTCCGTTCATCTTTGCCTCGATCCTGACTAGTCTCCCAGTCCTTACCGCTGAAAAACATCCCCACAGCATGATGCTGCCACCACCATACTTCACCGTAGGGATGGTGCCAGGTTTCCTCCAGATTGACACTTGGCATTTAGGCCAAAGAGTTTAATCTTGTTTTTATCATGACAAACCAATCTTGGTTTCACCAGAGAATCTTGTTTCGCATGGTCTGAGAGTCTCTAGGTGCCTTTTTGGCCAACTCCAAGCGGGCAATCATGTCCCTTTTATTGAGGAGTGGCTTCCGTTCTGGCCACTCTACCATAAAGGCCTGATTGGTGGAGTGCTGCAGAGATAGTTGTCCTTCTGGAAGGTTATCCCATCTCCCAGAGGAGCTCTAGAACTCTGTCAGACTGACCATCGGGTTCTTGGTCACCCCCTTGACCAGGCCCTTCTCCCCCGATTGCTCAGTTTGGGCCGGTCGGCTAGCTCTAGGAAGAGTCTTGGTGGTTCCAAACTTCTTCCATTTAAGAATGATGGAGGCCACAGTGTTCATGGGCGACTTTCAATGCTGCAGAAATGTTTTGGTACCCTTCCCCAGATCTGTGCCTCGACACAATCCTGTCTCTGACTTCTACGACAATTCCTTCGACCTCATGGCTTGTTTTTGCTCTGACATGCACTGTCAACTGTGGGACCTTATATAGACAGGTGTGTGCCTTTCCAATCCCGTCCAATCAATTGAATTTACCACAGGTGGACTCCAATCAAGTTGTAGAAACCTCCAAGTATGATCAATGGAAACAGATGCACTGAGCTGAATTTCGACTATCATAGCAAAGGTATGAATACTTATGTAAATTTAAGAATAAGGCCTCTAACATAACAAAATGTGGAAAAGTCAAGGTGTCTGAATACTTTCCGGGCACTGTATGTACATACTTATGGAAGAATGGGAACCACCATGTTGTCATTGATTTGGCTCTCAACATCAGTGATACTGATTGGCTAGGCTGGCATTTTTGATTTGGTTCTACAGGTCCTCTCATCAATTGTCACCAGCCTCATCCCCTGCCAGGTGTCAACACATGTTGTCTGGGTTAGTCATTATACCCTCTCAGATTTGAGGCCCAGGGCTTAGAGGATCCTGCAGAGAGGGTCACGGTCCTCCAGCCCACCCCACAGACACCCCTTCATGTCTGGAGTTGTAATGGCAGGTCAGGCCCTTGCCTTCCCCTGTAGTGTAGTGAAAACACTGAACTCAAGGCTCCTCAGACCATCCCTGGGATCTGCTTTCCACATCCCATTACTTTGTCCCAGCAGGGTCTCTGGCATCATAGGGCCTCTCCTGCTGGGTGATGCCAGAGACCCTGCTGGGATCTCACTCCTCCTGTATGATGCCAGAGACCCTGCTGGGATCTCACTCCTCCTGTTTACCCAAAGACTGGTTATGCTACTGGGGATCCATTCAGAGCTGAGTAGGTGGCTGTGGCTTTAGGTGTGGAAAAGAGAGACAGTAGCAACTCAACCATAGATCACAGTCTCTCTCTCTCTCTCTCTTAATAAGGGAGACTTTTAAAGACTAAGATATAGGTTGAAACAAGTTTAAAGTTTTAATGTCATGTGCACAAGTACAGTGAAAGGCCTTTTTTGCTACCTCTAAACCCAACAATGCAGTAATCAATATCAGTAGTACTATAAAATCAAGTAGTCACACCCTGATCAGTTTCACCTGTCCTGTTATTGTCTCCATCCCCTCCAGGTGTCGCTTATTATCCCTGGTGTATATATCCCTGTGTTTCCTGTCTCTCTGTGCCAGTTCGTCTTGTACGTTCCAAGTCAACCAGCATGTTTTTCCCATGCGCCTGCCTTTTCTGTTCTCTTTTACTAGTCCACCCGGTTTTGACCCTTGCCTGTTTTCTGGACTCTGTACCCACCTGCCTGACCATTCTGTACCTCCTGGACTCTGAACTGGTTTGAACTTTTTGCCTGTCCACGACCATTCTCTTGCCTACTCCTTTTGGATATAATAAATATAAAAGACTCAAACCATCTGCCTCCTGTGTCTGCATCTGGGTCTCGCCGTGTGCCCTTATAAGGAGAGCAAAAACACATGAGAAATAGAAATAAGAAGAACATTTACCATATTTACAATGCGCAGAGATAGAGGTAGATATGTATAGGGGTAAGGTGACTAGGCATCATGATATATATGATAAAGAGAGTAGCAGCAGTATGAGTGTGTAGAGTCCTGTGAGTGTGCATAGAGATAATGCAAAATAAAATCCAACTCAGATTGTCTGTGTAGCCATTTTGTTATCTATTTAGTACTGTTCTGGCTCATGGTTAGAAGCTGTTCAGGTGTCAGACTAGATGCACTGGTACCGCTTGCGGTACGAAATCAGAGAGAACAGTCTCTGGCTTGGGTGGCTGGAGTATTAAAMGATTTTCCAGGCTTTCCTCTGACACCGCCTGGTATAGAGGTCCTGGATGGCAGGGAGCTCGGCCCCATTGCTGTACTGGGCTGTCCGCACCACCCTYTGTAGCGCCATGCGATCGAAGGCGGTGCTGTTGCCATACCAAGCAGTAATGCAGCCAGTCAAGATGCTCTCAGTGGTGCAGCTGTAGRACTTTTTGAGGATTTGAGGGCACCATGCCRAACCTTTTCAACSWTCTGAAGGGGAAGAGGTGCAAAACAGGAGGAGGAGTTGACGATTGAAAAGAAAGGTGGTAAACTGAAAAACGAGAAAAGATTAGTTCCTATCAGCTGACTGCTGTATTTCAGATTGTCYTGGCAGTCAACTTTTTATATGATATGAATGAGGTTCCAAATGTGGCCGGCATTTTTTTAAAGAAATGTGTTGATGGAYAGATCATATCTTGAGGCGGCTAAATTTTTCTTGTCTTCCTCATAGTATCCCCTTAAAGCCAACCCTTTAATTAATCTTTCATCTTTAAGGCTCCTGGCCTGTTTACTCCAACCTCTTCCTCTCAATGTGTATTGTACAGAGACCYTGTTAACCCATTAGAGTCTGTTAACCCATAAGTCAAAATCAAATCAAATTTATTTGTCACATACACATGGTTAGCAGATGTTAATGCGAGTGTAGCGAAATGCTTGTGCTTCTAGTTCTGACAATGCAGTAATAACCAACGAGTAATTACCTTAAGAGGCAATTCGTTCACTAACAGGCTACCTCCTATACACAACAGGTTAAAGGGGGATGGAAAGAAATGTACATAGAAGGATGTAGGGTAGTGGACTGAGTGTCCTGGTACACAAGAACGGCCGATAGGCGCAAAGTGCAGTTCAGAGACTGTATCGAGGAGTGACAGTATGATAAGTAGGGAGGATGAGTGAAAGTGTTAGTTAGGTGGTAACATATATGTGAGATGCATGGTGTCTTAAGACGTGCTAAGTGAGTACAGGTGTATTCACAATTAACACGGATGGGCTAGGTAGATGGTACAGTAGGTGCGTATAAGAGTACAGTGATAAGTACATATGATTGAGCTGAGTGATATGTAGCGTATCGTAACACTGAGTTTAAGTGGCATGGTGGTTTAAAGCTCGGCCTAGTGATAAGCAGTTTTTTACGATGTATGGCAGCAGCCACTCAAGATTATTAGTGGTGGGCTGATTAACAAGCTGATGCCTTGAGATAGACTGTTTAGTCTCTCGGTCCCTGCTTTGATGCACCTGTACTGACCTCGCCCTTCTGGATGATAGCAGGGTGAACAGGCAGTGGCTCGGGTGGTTGTTGTCCTCGATGATCTTTATAGCCTTCCTGTGACATTGGTGGTGTAGGTGTCCGAGGGCAGGTAGTTTGCCCCGGTGATGCGTTGTGCAGACCTCACTACCCTCTGGAGAGCCTTACGGTTTGGGCGCGGAGCAGTTGCCGACCAGGCGGTGATACAGCCCAAGAGGATGCTCTCAATTGTGGCACCTGTAAAAGTTGTGTGGTGCTTTGGTGACAAGCCGAATTTCTCTCAGCCTCCTGAGGTTGAAGAGCGCTACTACGCCTTCTTCACCACCGCTGTCTGTGTGGGTGGACCAATTCAGTTTGTCCGTGATGGTGTACGCCGAGGAACTTAAAACTTTCTACCTCTGCCACTACACGTGTCCCGGTTGATGTGGATAGGGGGGTGCTCCCTGCTGTGTTCCTGAAGTCCACGATCATTCTCCTTTGTTTTGTTGACGGTGAGTGTGGAGATTATTTCGCTGACACCACTCCCGAGGGCCTCACCTCCTCCTGTAGGCGTCTCGTCGTTGTGGTAATCAAGCTACCACGTGTAGTGTCGTCTGCAAACTGATGATTGATTGGAGGCGTGCATGGCCAGTAGTCGTGGGTGAACAGGGAGTAAGGAGCAGGCGCTCAGAGACGCACCCTGTGTGGCCCCAGTGTTGAGGATCAGCGGGGTGGAGATGATTGTTACCCATACCTCACAACCTGGGGGCGGCCCGTCAGGAAGTCCAGTACCCCAGTTGCACAGGGCAGGGGTCGAGACCCAGGTCTCGCAGCTTTGATGAAGTTTGGAGGTACTATGTGTTAAATGCTGAGCTGTGAGTCGATGAAACAGCCATTCTCAACATGGTATTCTCCTTGTCCAGATGGGTTAGGGTAGTGTGCAGTGGGGTGTTGTGATTGCGTCGTCTGTGTGGGACTATTGGGGTGGTAAGCAAATTGGAGTGGGTTAGGGTGTCAGGTAGAGGTGATATGGTCTTGACTAGTCTCTCAAAGCACTTCATGATGACCGAAGTGAGTGCTGACGGGCGCGGTAGTCGTTTAGCCTCAGTTACCTTAGCTATCTGGGACAGAAAATGGTGGCCCTCTGAACGATGTGGGAACAGCAGACTGGGATAAGGATTGATTGAATATGTCCGTAAACACACCCAGCCAAGCTGTCTGCTCATGCTCTGAGGACCGGCTGGGGATGCCGTCTGGGCCTGCAGCCTTGCGAGGGTTAACACGTTTAAATGTTTTACTCACATTGGCTGCAGTGAAAGAGAGTCCGCAGGTTTTGGTAGCGGGCCGTGTCAGTGGCACTGTATTGTCCTCAAAGCGAGCAAAGAAGTTGTTTAGTCTGTCTGGGAGCAAGACATCCTGTTCCACGACGGGGCTGGTTTTCTTTTTGTAATCCGTGATTGACTGTAGACCCTGTCACATACCTCTTGTGTCTGAGCCGTTGAATTGCGACTCTACTTTGTCTCTATACTGACGCTTAGCTTGTTTGAAAGCCTTGCGTTGGGAATAGCTACACTGTTTGTATTCGGTCATGTTTCCRGTCACCTTGCCCTGGTTAAAAGCAGTGKCTCGCGCTTTCAGTTTCGTGCGAATGCTGCCATCAATCCACGGTTTCTGGTTGGGTAATGTTTTAATAGTTGCTGGGGGTACGACATCGCCAATGCACTTGCTAATGAACTCGCTCACCGAATCAGCGTATTCATCAATGTTGTTGTCTGTTAACCGTCTATCAGAGTACCGAATGTGTATGTGTACACACAGCAGTGTTCGAAAATATTGGACTATTGGCATTCATACTTTTTGAGTTTGAGGGCGCAGCTCAAGCTATTTCTCCAACTGTCAACACATTCAAATTCATAGAGGGCGTGTACTGGAGCCACGGTTGGTTGGAAATTGTGTTAAGGGGTGTGTTCTGGGCTGGTATCAGAGCCAATAAGCTATGTCACGATGGAAAGCTGGACTATCGCGTCTCGGCGTCTGTGGTCTATGATTTACGTTCTAAGTCTAAAGGACAGTTGAGAGCCCGGGAATGTCCAGGTGCAATAACTAAGACGGTACAGAGGGAAACTCCTCAACATGCTGTCAAGCCTCCACAGAACATAAGCTGAAACCTGTCAGAGCAGTTACTTGAAGACCTGTATTTAGTCTTTCAGGTTGACTGAGCTGAGATGTCCAATTATCAACAGTCAGAGATTGCTTATTGGTCTCACATCAGAGATGTCGATACTCTCACTAATTGTTCTCAGCCTCTTGTCCTGCAGTTTGGGGAATTTCCAATTCATTCAATAAAATGTATTGTCTGATATTATGACGTATTTATTATTCATTATAATTTTTATGTTGATAACCATCAACAAGCATTGTGACTGAAACAGTAACTCTGTCTCACGTCATCTTTCTGTCTCTATCTCCCCCAGGTTTTAGGAGATATCCTGTCTCACGTCATCTTTCTGTCCCTGTCTATCTCTCCCAGGTTTTAGGAGATATCCTGTCTCACGTCATCTTTCTTCCCTGTCTATCTCTCCCAGGGTTTAGATTATGTCATTTGATGGCCATGAGCAGGGTGTCAGGTGTTGGCACAGACTAGGTCCCCTGTAGGGACCATGGGGTGGAATGACCCTGCCTCTGACCCGGTCACAAGACAGGTGGCTCCTATCATTCACAGTTTGGAGAGGTGGACTTGTTTCCTTAGATAAAAATCAATGATGGTTCATTGTCACAACACCGGATAGGTTGGCAGTGAAAAATATGTTGTTTTACAGGTCAGCCATAGTAGTACGGTTTGCCCCTGGAGAAAAATATAGGGTTAAGTGCCTTGCTCAAGGGCACATCGACAGAGTTACCTTGTCGCCTCGGGTATTCGAACCAGCAACCTTTCTAGGTGTGCTGAAGTTATATATTCTCTATTCACATCGACGTAAATATCTTGGTAATCTCTATATACAGATTAGATTGTTGATAACGGTTTCCTAAAATAATTAATCAAATGTTATTTTAATGAGATTCTGCAGATTGTTCACAGCATGTCAGACATACTGTATCAGGAGGCGTAAAAGATATAAGATACTTTATCGGTAACGTTCTTCCTAAATTTAAAAGTAATCCAATAAGTAATCAAAATCAAATGTTATTGGTTACATACACGTATTTAGCAGATGTTATTGCGGGGTGTAGCGAAATGCTAGTGTTCCTAGCTCCAACAATGCAGTAATATCTAACAATTCACAACAATACTCACAAATCTAAAAGTAAAAGATGAATCTAGTTTTTCAAAAGTATCTGTAACTGATTACAGTTTTTTTGTGATAAGATTACATGTAATCAGTTACTCYCCAACCCTRTTTAGGATACAGATGGTTGCATTTAGTCCAAACATGCTACCCTGTCTGAGGTGCTGACAGAGGAGGCCAAGGGTGTTGTCAGTGGCTTCCCTTGCCCAGGGCCTTGTCTCTACAGCTCTGCTCTGATGTGTGGACAAAACACTTAGACTCGACATGCACACAGTAACACACCCCTCTGGGCTGAAGGAGATTTYTGTTGGGTTTAAATGTATTAGAAAGATGTGAAAAGCAAATAGAAGGTTCAGTAAAGGTCACTTCAATSTTTCTTTAAATGRGAWTGGAAACACTAGGATTTTCATCGCCAGAAAACTAGAACTGTAAATCGCYATATTGGTGTTGTTGCATCACTGGCAGGAGAGAGATTTACTTCCTAAAGTGTTTCCATTCCCCTKTAAARACAATGTCACAAATAGATACAGTACAGTGTTAATAATTTCTGCTATCCAGGGTTTTAATCCCAGCTATATTTGTGTTCAGATTTTGCTCACTGTATATCCACATGACAAATACCAGAGAGTTCTAGAGGAAAAGTTTCAGTTTGCTTTGTCATGCAGCCKTTTCCAAAGTGCACTTCAAACAGGCGTGTGAGATGGGATGAGCCCAGCTCTTGTGTCTGATATACTGATAAATAATGGGTGTAAAGGCCGATATCGGACATCCAAAAAATGCTCTCAGGTCTTGTCTTGCAGTGGAGCGGTAGACCTGAGCCCTGGCTTCTCTCCTGTCTCCTCTGTACGACTGCAGAGTTGATGTTCACCACTATATGAATGGGCCTCTGTCTGCAGAATTGTCCTCCTCACTGTAACCATTGTCTCTACTGATTGACAGGACCAACTCTGATAACGTTAAAGGATGTGATATCCCAGACTGCATTGCAGGCAGCATCCCCTGTCAGAAGGAAGAGGTAGGCCTATAACTTCACCATGTTATTTTTCAGAAAAATGGAATGGAAACAAGATATGGTCGAGCGTAGTTGGCCGAGGGAAGATGATTAATTAATGGAACTTTAATACAATGCCTAAAAATAGACAGAAGCAATATTGAAATATGAATATGCTTTGATGGTCTGCCTGAGCTGTACTTGCAATGGGTTTTCTGTAGGCATTTTGTACACACACCATCACAGATAAATCTAGTTATGACACGTCAGGCTGAGTGACGTGATTAGGCCAAAGGAGTGTGTGTTGCGTGCTTTCACTCTCTTTCTCTCTTTCTCATCCCTTTATATGTTATTGAGTGTTAATATGTGAACCTATGGTCACCTCTCTCTCAGCTTCCATTCCTTAGGTACCCCTATTCTTCTTCAGACACCCCCCCTCCCCCTGATCTMTCTCCTTTCTCTTTTATCCTGAAGAGAAATCATCATTATCTGGAGGATGGGCCCTCTGACATTCTCACTCCACCATTAGAAGTCACCTGATCCTCAGGGAGGAGGAGGTTGTAATTATGGCAAATGACTGTTGTTGTTTTTTCAGCTTAACTGCACGTGGAATCCAGTCATGCTTGAAATCTGTACACGGAACCGATGATCTTTTCACGACAGTTGGATTACATGAATAGGAGGCAGTGTACGGAAAGGAGGAAAAATAAGTCAACATTTTAATATGCACGCAATTGGGTAATATAATTATTTGATTTATGTAGTAAAAATATGTTCACAAGACGCATAACTTAATTCAATCAATGGGTATTTTTGTCCAGTCCATTTAGTTTTTTCCTGCACTGAGATCCCAAAATGATAATGACAAAATGTTTATCTTAATTTCATCAGTGAGACATTGTGCATATCAAACACATTTTTGCATAGGCTACAGACCTCTACTCTGAAACATGTCTGTTTCTTATTCAAACTGCAAGTTGAGGTCACTTGGTCATGAATTAAATTTGCATCATGCCAACTCTCTTAAAGGATGCCATCTCTAGCTTGGTTCCCCAGAGCCTAATTGAGTTTATATGCTTGAAAACATATGTTTTCTGCTCTGTAAGAATGAATAACTGCTCTGTAAGATGACCCGATGACGGTGTTATGGATGGCATTAGAGGGCCTGCCTGCCCTACAGTACCTCCTTGCCCRTCCAAATAAAATATTGATATATTTATAATTCATTTGACTGAGTCGCACACCGACAGAAAGATGCATCATTCTCAGATAAAGCATCTGATCGAGCCAAACAGCGCCCCTCTGTCCTAGTATGTGTAGACCATGCATCTGATGCCGTCTGGACAAAAATAGTATGACATCGTGTCATTTCTATTCTTCTCTAGCCAGACAGAATCCAGGTAACATCACTCTAGGATCCCAAACTGTTTACAGATCCTATATCATCCTGCCTGCCTTTCTAAAGTCTTCGAAAGCTGTTAACAACAGATCACCAACCATTTCGAATCCACCGTACCTTCTCCGCTATGCAATCTGGTTTCGAGCTGATCATGGTGCACCTCAGCCACGCTCAAGGTCCTAAACGATATCATATAACGCCATCGATAAAGACAGTACTGTGCAGCCATATCATCGACCTGGCACAGGCTTTCCAACTCTTGTCAATCACCGCATTTCTTTTCGGCCAGACTCAATAGCCTTGGTTTCTCAAATGACTGCCTCGCGCGACTTCACCTACAGTGTGGCCAAAGTTTTTGAGATGACGCAATATTAATTTCACAAAGTCTGCTGCCTCAGGTTCTGTATGAATGGCAATTTGCATATACCCAGAATGTTATGAAGAGTGATTCAGCATCATGAATTGCAATTAAATTGCAAAAGTTCTCTCTTTCGCCATGCAAATGAACTGAATCCACCAAAAACATTCCACTGCATTTTGCTCCACAAAGGACCAGCTGATCTTCTATGTCAGTGATTCTCTTGTTAACACAGCTGTGATGTGTACAAGGACAATGGCTGGAGATCACTCTGTCCATGCTTTATTTCAATAGACTGGAAGCTTCAAAGGGAGGGTGGGTCGTTGGAATCATTGTTCTTCTCTGTAAATCATGGTTACCTGCAAGGAAACACGTGCCCGTCATCATTGCTTTGCTTCACAGGCAAGGATTATTCTGCCCAGTAAGTTGCACCTAAATCAACCATTTATCGGATCATCAAGAACTTCAGGAGAGCGGTTCAATTGTTTTGAAGAAGGCTTAGGCGCCCAAGAAGCCCAGCAAGCGCCAGGACCGTCTAAGTTGATTCGACGCTGCGGATGCGGGCACCACCAGTACAGAGCTTGCTCAGGAATGGCAGCGGAGGGTGTGCGTGCATCTGCACGCACAGTGAGGCGAAGACTTTTGGAGGATGGCCTGGTGTCAAGAAGGGCAGCAAAGAAGCCACTTCTCCCAGGAAAAACATCAGGGACAGGCTGATATTCTGCAAAAGGTACAGGGATTGGACTGCTGAGGACTGGGGTAAGTCATTTTCTCTGATGATCCCCTTTCCGATTGTTTGGGGCATCCGGAAAAAAGCTTGTCCGGAGAAGACAAGGTGAGCGCTACCATAAGTCCTGTGTCATGCCAACAGTAAAGCATCCTGAGACCATCTCATTTGTGGGTTGCTTCTTAGCCAAGGGAGTGGGCTCACTCACAATTTTGCCAAGAACACAGCCATGAATGAAGAATGGTACCAACACATCCTCCGAGAGCAACTTCTCCAACCATCCAGGAACAGTTTGGTGATGAACAAGGCCTTTTCCAGCATGATGCAGCACCTTGCCATAAGGCAAAAGTGATAACTAAGTGGCTCGGGGAACAAAACATCGATATTTTGGGTCCATGGCAGGAAACTCCCAGACTTAATCCCATTGAGAACTTGTGGTCAATCCTCAAGAGGCGGGTGGACAAACAAAAACCCACAAATTCTGACAAACTCCAAGCATTGATTATGCAAGAATGTGCTGCCATCAGTCAGGATGTGCCCAGAGTTAATTGACAGCATGCCAGGGCGGATTGCGAGGTCTTGAAAAAGAAGGGTCAACACTGCAAATATTGACTCTTTGCATAAACTTCATGTAATTGTCAATAAAAGCCTTTGACACTTATGAAATGCTTGTAATTAAACTTCAGTATTCCATAGTAACATCTGAGAAAAATATCTAAAGACACTGAGGCAGCAGACTTTGTGGAAATTAATATTTGTGTCATTCTCCAAACTTTTGGCCACGACTGTACTTCTTAGATAGAGTTCAGTGTGTCAAATCGGAGGGCCTGTTGTCCGGACCTCTGGCAGTCTCTATGGGGGTGCCACAGGGTTCAATTCTCGGGCCAACTCTTTTCTCTGTATATATCAATGATGTCATTCTTGCTGCTGGTGATTCTCTGATCYACCTCTACGCAGACGACACCATTCTGTATACTTCTGGCCCTTCTTTGGACACTGTGTTAACAAACCCCCAAACGAGCTTCAATGCCATACAACACTCCTTCCGTGGCCCCCAATTGCTCTTAAATCCTAGTAAAACTAAATGCATGCTCTTCAACCGATCGCTGCCCGCACCCGCCAGCTCGACTAGCATAATCTGGACGGTTCTGACTTAGAATATGTGGACAACTACAAATACCTAGGTGTCTGGTTAGACTGTAAACTCTCCTTACAGACTCACATTAAGCATCTCCAATCCGAAATTAAATCTAAAATCGGCTTCCTATTTCGCAACAAAGCCTCCTTCACTCATGCTGCCAAACATACCCTCGTAAAACTGACTATCCTACCGATCCTTGACTTTGGCGATGTAATTTACAAAATGCGACCTGTATGCTCTCGTTGGCTGGCCCTCATAACATATTCGTCGCTAAACCCACTGGCTCCAGGTCATCTATAAGTCTTTGCTAGGTGAAGCCCCTCCTTATCTCAGCTCACTGGTCACCATAGCAACACCCACCCGTAGCACACGCTCCAGCAGGTATATCTCACTGGTCATCCCCAAAGCCAACACCTCATTTGGTCGTGTCACGATCGTTATAAGGAGTGGACCAAGATGCAGCGTGGTATGTTTCCATCCTTTTATTTTGGAAGAGAAACTCAAAGAAAAAACAATAAAGTGAAAGAAAACAAACGTGAAGCTCAAAGTAGTGCTCGCAGGCAACTATACCTAGACAAGATCCCACAAAGCACAATGGGGAATGGCTGCCTAAATATGATCCCAATCAGAGACGACAATAAACAGCTGCCTCTGATTGGGAACCATACCAGACCAACATAGATAATTAATCACCTAGATAACCCATCCTAGTCACTGTCAGGCCGCCTTTCCTTACAGTTCTCTGCTGCCAATGACTGTAACTAATTGCAAAAATCACTGAAGCTGGAGACTTAAATCTCTCTCACTAACTTTAAGCATCAGCTGTCAGAGCAGCTTACCGATCACTGCACCTGTACACAGCCCATCTGTAAATAGYCCACCCAACTACCTCATCCCCATATTGTTATTTTTTKGCTATTTTGCACMCCAGTATCTCTACTTGCACATCATCATCTGCACATCTATCACTCCAGTGTTAATGCTAAATTGTCATTATTTCGCCACTATGGCCTATTTATTGCCTTACCTCCCTAATCTTACTACATTTGCACACACTGTATATAGATGTTTCTATTGTGTTATTTACTGTACGCTTGTTTATCCCATGTGTGGCTCACTCTAACTCCTTCTCCGGTGATAAAAGCATCTAAAATATGTGTCTTGAGTATAATAGAAAATGTTGCAACAAGAAGAAGGGGAAGGGTGTGGAGAAGATATAGCTCGTCTCTCTCCAGCATACATGCACTCAGCTCTCCCAGAATGCACTCAGCTCTCCCAGAATGCACTCAGCTCTCCCAGAATGCACTCAGCTCTCCCAGAATGCGCTCAGCTGTCTCCCGCCAATTAGTGCGCAATAGTTTCGCCATAGTTACATTTTAACATTTATATTTTTGAATTCAGATTTTTAGGATTAACCATGTGACAATGAATTTGAGAAACGAAAATGTTATTATTGAAATTAAACTGTTCCACGAAAATGCGCATATAAAATAATCATAACTGGCACACAGATCGGTAGAAATGGTAGGCTAAATTGTAAGTTTCCCCAAAATTGAAACTCATGAGCTGTCTCTGGTCTATTCTTTACCATAACACCCCAAAAAATGGTGAACCGGCAAGCRCCTGAACACAGGAGGTCTCTTGATAAAACGTCCCCCCCCCCTTTGCAAATCAAAGGCCCGTCCAACTGTTTCATTCTGCYGCCCGCCCTGAACATGATCAAATTGGAAAAAATATTGAAGCCGTGATTTGAAATATAATGATGAATTCATGTTTTGAAAAATGTATTAATTACATAATAGTTGCCCTTATACAAGATAAACAAATAGTTGAGCTAGAAAGCCTGTGTCACACCCTGACCTTAGTTCCTTTGTTATGTCTCTATTTTGGTTTGGTCAGGGCGTGAGTTGGGGTGGGGATTCTATGTTTTTGTTCTGTTTTATATTTCTATGTGTTTGGCCGAGTGTGGTTCTCAATCAGAGGCAGCTGTCTATCGTTGTCTCTGATTGAGAACCATACTTAGGTAGCCTCATCCCAMCTGTGTTTTGTGGGTAGGTGTTTTCTGTTTTGTGTGTCTTCACCTTACAGAACTGTTTCGTTCACTCTCTTWGTTTTTTTTGTTTTGTTATTGCAGTGTTCAGTTTATTTATTAAAATTAACATGGACACTTACCACGCTGCGTTTTGGTCCGATCCTTCCTATTCCTCATCCGAGGAAGAYGACGATCGTTACAGCCTGCTTCAAACCCGTTCAACAGCTGAATCCCAACATTTACTAATAACAACAGAACTCTTAACTCTAGAGTTAAGACTAGACCAAGATCACAAGAAGCACCAGAGAAAAGGACCCCTTCCCTCCTCATGGGACAATGCACCAGCCATCTATCTATCAACGCTTCCACCAAATAACATGACTTTCATCCACAAGCAGTTCCGTTCCGCTGACTCTCAGATCCGCACAACACAAATCAAACTCAACATCCAGACATACATTAGAACCTGGGCACATTCCATTTGAGGTGTAACTTTAGGCAGATCGTTTAATGTGTCTTTGATTTATTTACTTATCAAGAGCGAACAACCCTCCCATTTGGTTTCAGCAAAGGAAGCGGAGATCTTTAAAATACATAATCAGCACGTAAATCATGCCCCCATTTATGTCTCTGTGGTAAATCTGTTATAGCGTCAGTGAGAGACGATTCGCATACAGGCCTACAGTGTTAGTACATGTTGGTACTGTGATTTGTTGTGTCATCAAATGTCATATAGGCCTACCTGTCGTTCAACAGTTATCATATGCACACACACACACACACACCAGGGTTGGGGTCAATTTGAAATTAAGTCAGTCAGTTCAGGAAGTACATTTGAGCTTTTTTCAATTATAAATTCAAATCACTTCCTCAATTGACTGCCTTCAATTCGAATTGACTCCAAGCCTGACACACACACAGCTGCATTCACACAAGCACAAACACACACACTGTAAAAATAAATAAAATAATATTAGCCTACTCTGTAAGTAGTCTTATAAGCATGAGGGATTTTTTGATTGTTGCGCTCCCTCCTATTAAAGTTCGACCAGTGGAGGGAGCTGATCGGTAACTACAGGAAACCGAGAGCGGAGCACGCCCCCATCCACATCGACGGGGCTAGTGGAGCGGGTCGAGAGCTTCAAGTTCCTCAGTGTCCACATCACTCAATAATTAACATGGTCCACACACACCCACACAGTTGTGAAGAGGGCACGTCAGCGCCTCTTCCCCCTCATGAGGCTGAAAATATTTGTCACTGGCCCTCAGATCCTCAACAAGTTCTACAGCTACATCATTGAGAGTATCTTGACTGGCTGCATCACCGCTTAGTAAGGCTTAGTTTGGCATCCAACCGCAAGGAGCTACAGAGGGTAGTGCGTATGGCCCAGTACATCACTGGGGCCGAGCTCCGTACCATCCAGTACATCTATGCCAGACGGTGTCAGAGGAAGGACTTAAGAATTGTCAAAGACTCCAGCCACCCAAGTCACAGACTGTTCTCTTTGTACAGATGCACCAAGTCTGGAACCAACAGGACCCTGAACAGCTTCTACCCCCAAGCCATTAGACTACCAAATAGCTACCTGGACTTTCTKCAATGACCCTCTTTGCACTAACTCTTTGGACTCATCACATACGCTGCTGCTACTGTTTATTATCTATCCTGTTGCCTAGTCAATTGACCACTACCTAYAGTATATGTACATACACTATATATACAAAAGTATGTGGACACCCCTTCAAGTTAGTGGATTTGSCGATTTCAGCCACACCCGTTGCTGACAGGTTTATAACATCTAGCATACAGCCATGYAATCTCCATAGACAAACATTGGCAGTAGAATGTTTGGTGGAGGAGGAATAATGGTCTGTAGCTGTTTTTCATGGTTCAGACTAGTTCCAGGGAAGGGAAATCTTAACATTACAGCATGCAATGACATTCTAGACAATTCTATGCTTCCAACTTTGTGGCAACAGTTTGGGGAAGGCCCTTTCCTGTTTCAGCATGACAATGCCCCACTGCACAAAGCGAGGTCCATACAGAAATGGTTTGTCGAGATTGGTGTGGAAGAACTTTACTGGCCTGCACAGAGSCCTGACCTCAATCCCATCGAACAATTTTGGATTGAATTGGAACACCGACTGCGAGCCAGGCCTAATCGCCCAGCATCAGTGCCTAACCTCACTAATGCTCTTGTTTTTTWAAATAGTTTTTAAAAATKTAACCTTTATTTAACTAGGCAAGTCAGTTAAGAACAAATTCTGGTTTACAATGACGTCCTACCCCGGCCAAACCCAAACGAYGCTGGGCCAATTGTGCGCCGCCCTATTGGACTCCCAATCACGGCCGGTTGTGATTCAGCCTGGAATTGAACCATGGTCTGTAGTGACTTCTCTAGCACTGAGATGCAGTGCCTTAGACCGCTGCACCACTCAGGAGCAAGTGGCAAGATAGCAAGTAGATAGCAAGTCCTTGCAGCAATGTTCCAATATCTAGTGAAAAGCCTTCCCAGAACAATGGAGGCTTCCCAGAAGAATGGAGGCAGCTATAGCAGCAAAGGGGGGACTAACACCATATTAATGCCCATGATTTTGGAATGAGTTGTTTGATGAGCAGGTGTCCACATACCTTTGGTCATGTAGTGTATCTAMCTCAATTACCTCGTACTCTTGCACATCGACTCAGTACTGGTACACCRTAGCCAAGTTATCGTTACACATTGTGGATTTATTCCTTGTGATACAATTGTTTCTATATTTTCTCTGCATTGTTGGGAAGGGCCCATGAGTAAGCATTTCACTGTTGTTTACGAAATATATGACAAATAATATTTGATTTGATCCACAAAATAATGAGTCATCAACGTTTTTTTTAATCAATACTAAAATACACTATTTAAAATGAAATTGACATCATGCTAATGTGGCTGCAATGAACAATAGCCTTCACTCTAGTTCTGATGTTGCCGACAAACTGGAGAAGATGGACACAGAAATATTGATTGGSCTATATTTTTGAAAGAAAAGTATTGTTTGCACTTCAAAGACGACAGCAATATTACTTTAATGGAAGAATAAGGGATAAGTGAAAGTGTGTTGTCTGTCTGCCTCAATTCAATGTATTCCTAATATCGAGGTGCGCAGCCTATTGGGACSGTCCCAGCSGTTACTGAACACGCCTCCCGCAACCTCTGATAGGATCGGCGTTGCAAATCATCCCAATAACCCGTCAACTAATGCAGCCTATTCCATTTCAAAGACGTTCAAAGAGTCACATACGTAGCTAATACACCGACCTAACGCGAAAAGCTAACAAACGGAGGAGTGTATGTTTGTTTTAGAGCCGTGGACTATTCAAAAGCTTGGACCCGAGGCGAAGTTTGAAGGCTGCAGGAGGAATTCCTGGTGAGTAAAGTGTTTCGTTTATTTAGTAACCGCAAATACACATGGGATCAATAAGCGACAATACGAGTGGCTATGCCGTG
This sequence comes from Salvelinus sp. IW2-2015, assembly GCF_002910315.2. NCBI lineage: Eukaryota > Metazoa > Chordata > Actinopteri > Salmoniformes > Salmonidae > Salvelinus > Salvelinus sp. IW2-2015. Next base: position 36,982,994 of record NC_036875.1, on the reverse strand, counting down.
GCATATAATGCGAACGGAGCTCCCCCACCAAGAAGGCTTTGGATACATTTACATGATTTWTTATTTGAGAAAGAAAATGCATAGTACAACAGGAATAGAAAAGCCAAGTGCAATATGATACTATATGTAGTGCGTACTGTTTTTGTGTTGAGTTTCTGTAGTAATGCGCTTCTTGTTGACCCACTTTGACCCCCATCCTCCTGTGTCAGGAGTCAGGACCAGAACATGATAACCAGAATAGAGAGAAAAAATATGATCCAATGACTATATGAATAATACTTCCTATATGGGTGGAGAAAATGTAGCCTGTCATTTGAGTAAAATGAGACGTTCTATTTGATTATAATGTGAAATATATTTGAAAATCAGTTTTTTGTGTTTGATATTAACAAATGATACTCCCTGAACAAAACAGGACTGTTTGATTCTCCACAAAATAATTATTAGGCTACAGATTACTAGTTACTGTTATTATTACACAATAATGACCTAATTTCTACGTTTTGCACATGTTATATTCCTAAATCAAGAGGTTGGTTTTTTCAAGGAGTAGAAACTATGAGCTCCATTTGGAACAGAACACACCCCTGTCAGATTGTACTAAATACATACCGCCCTCTGTGTGCAGTGCTATGCCATGCATACAGCTTCAATTTCACACGATTGGTCAGTATTACAGGGTCCTGATCCACTGTGGAAAAGGAACCCAATATTGCAATGGATGTTAATTAATGTAGACTAACATGTGCATGGAGGCTCCCATACCCTTGTCTTGTCCGTGTACAGTGTTTTCCCTACACCCAGACAGATGCATCCATGGAGACCAGAGGTTTTGGGTTGTACGTAACACCGTCAGTGGTGGAGAGAAGGGGGCTTTGTTCACGGGGGGTTGCTGCTGTTGCTATGTGGATTTTAGTGCATCTGTTTGGGAGTGGTTTCTCTCGTGCTCCATATTCTGCAGTCAGAGGTTACTCCCCCCTGGTCACCCCTGCTCAGCCCTGCTTCCTCCTCCTTCCTCCTCCTTCCTCCTGCTAGGTTGCTCCCCTCTGTGTGCTCATACTGTGGTGGTAGTCCTGTCAGTTTGGCTCAGATCACTTTGCTGTGCATCCCTGTACCCATTTATGCCATGTATGAGTGCCACTAAAATCTGGTGGTCAGAGAAMAATGTMTGTTGATGACAAGAGGGTCTCTCCTCAGCCTGATCACTAGAAATATACTTTGATTTCGGACRTTTGAAAATGTCCAGAGAACGTCCTGCTCAGCGTCTCAACAAAAAAAGGAAAATGATTGACCAGCACTGGGCACGAGCTCGTGATGCTCGGAGCCGAAGCTCGCTGTGCCGCTGCAGTTCACAAAGATCTAGCAAACCGTGAGAATACTTGATGGTAATAGCGAGTTGTTTTTTTATAATACTTTTTTAAAGCCTTCCCCAAACCATAGCCCTAACCTTAACCACTCGGAATTCATGTCTAAACGGACCTTTTGAGTTGTTTCTGTTTTAACCCTGTCACCAACATGGAATTAACCCTGTAAAAAAGCAGAATTAATGTGTGAAAAAATAGACATTTATCCATAATCGCAGATTTTAGAAAGTGGAAACTATGAGATGTTGTTGTCCTCCTATAGTAGCATAGACCACTTTATACTCCAGTATGGTATTTTCCCTGAGGTCTTCATCTGTGTCAACGGTTAGATAAGTGACACGATTACATGGAAGGGAAAAAATTGGAAAAGCCCTTCTTCGACCAATCTGTGCAACTAGTTGAATCCCGAGCACATCATCACCCGACGACGACCTTACTTATGAACTGATATGTGATCAGAATAGAGGAGTATATGATACTGATATGTGATCAGAATAGAGGAGTATATGAACTGATAATGTGATCAGAATAAGAGGAAGTTATGAACTGATATGTGATAGAATAGAGGAGTATATGACTGATATGTGATCAGAATAGGAGTATATGAACTGATATGTGAATCAGAATAGAGGAGTATATGAACTGATATGTGATAGAATAGAGGAGTATATGAACTGATATGTGATCAGAATAGAGGAGTATATGAACTGATAATGTGATCAGAAATAGAGAGTATATGACTGATATGTGATCAGAAATAGAGGAGTATATGAACTGATATTTTATCAGAATAGAGGAGTATAGGAACTGATATGTGATCAGAATAAGGGAGTATATGAACTGATATGTGATCAGTAATAGAGGAGGTATATGAACTGATATGGTGATCAGAATAAGAGGGATTAATGTGTTTAATTCAGCTGTGGAAGAACCCATCTGTAGTCTGGCTCATATTGATAACCGTGTGGCTTGTGAGTTGGGGCTCTGCATGCTTTTGTTTGGGAGGCCATCAGCAGAACTACAGAGGATGACTCATTTTTGTTTTTGAGATGAAAGGTCCTCCAGTAAACTGAGGATGCGTCCCAAAAAGCACCCTATTCCCTTCATAGTGCACTAATGTTGTATTTGTATTTATTATGGATCCCCATTAGTTCTTGCCAAGGCAACAGCTACTCTTCCTGGGGTCCAGCAAAATTAGGGCAGTTATACAATTTGAAAAACATGACAATACATTTCACAACACACTAAGTGTGTGCACTCACTCTATTCCTCTATCCACCCTATTCCTGTATCTACACTATTCCTGTATCTACATTATTCCTCTGTCCACACTATTCCTCCTCATTAGCTTGGACACAGTCCATTATGTGGTGTTCTGATGGAAAGTGCTCCTGGTCACCAATTGTGACATCATCMCCAGTCAACGTGGCGCTGCGTCTGGGCAGAGACAGATGTGCCACCTGGGGGTATGTAGTTGTAGGTGGCGGTGTGATGGACCAGGAATGGGGGACGGTGAGACACCCCCGGGTGTCATTTGAGACGTGGTTAATAACAACAAGGATGTGGAGACAAGATGCAGGCTGTCTGGTCGTTATCCTCGGTGGCTCCTGGCAGGGGATGGGGGATGGGGGTTGTTACCTGGCTGGAAGATGCAGGTATGGTGCTGGTGGAGGATGGTAATGGGCTGCTGTAGGAACCCTCACTCAGTCATGTCCTGGGACAGACAGGTCTGCTGCTGAGCCTCCCTGCCAGGTTGATGGATGGCTTGTGTAACGTGCCTGATGGTCTTTCGTCCGTCCCTTTTTGCTTTCAAACACATGATAAACGAGGCCTGTTAAAGTATACCGTAAGTGCTTTCAACTCTGTGTTGGTCTTGCTAGAATGCTGTGTTGACTGTTTTCTCAGTGATAAATTGGTTCTCCCTGCCGTTTACAGTATCTGAGTAAGCTGCAGTAATTTAKCCCCAGTAACAAGATGCTGTTGGAGAAAAAACAGGAGAATGGTGATAGTGCGCTCTCTCTCGCTCGCACGCACGGACAGGGAGTTGTTGTGGAATATGCCACCCTGTTTCCTGGTGTAGACCTGGATGGCAGACCAGAGCATGTCTGGTAGTTAATCAGCAGACAGATAAAGAAATGTCAGTTTCCCATTTTTACTAACAGACATCGGGCTTTTAGTATAGCCTTTGACAGACATATAGTCTATAGTATTGAATATGGCGTTTACTTCTAAAGGGAATGCTCCTTTTGAAATATTTCACACATCCTTTCATAAAGTTAATGTCCAACTTTTATATAAGGGTCAAGCTCTATCTTTTCCTGTTGCAGGMTTCTCTCTCTGCTCTCTCTCGCCCTCTGTCTCTCTCTCTGCTCTCTTCTCTCTCTTTTACTCTCTTTCGCTCTCTCTCTCTTTCACTCTCTCTTTTGCTCTCTCTCTTTCCTTCTTTCCGCTCTCTCCTTCTTGCTCTCTCCTTCTCTCTGTGCTCTCCTTCTCTCTCAGCGCTCTCCTTCTCCCTCTGCTCTCTCCTCTCTCTGATCTCTCCTTCTCCCTCTGCTCTCTCCTCTTTCTCTCTCT
>NC_036875.1:36965999-36978788 GCF_002910315.2 Salvelinus sp. IW2-2015 | reverse complement strand
CCCTCTCTTGAATTTGAATTCAGATTTCTTAATTGGCATGAAATACAATTTGTAGATTGCCAAAGCAGTATAGTGGTACACTATTTCAGTAAATAAAGTACAATGCAATAAGTATAATGAAATCCAGTTAATTTCAGTAGTAGTAATAATAGTACATATAATCATGTATACAGGATATAACACTACTGCTGTTGTATTCTGTAATCTTTGCTCGATAAATGTAATTAAAGAAAATACGATTATAAAAATAAATAATGGCTARTAAATAAACAACAACATGGATGATGGTTCCACTATGTATTACTGTCAGTTATATACAATGTAAATATAAATAAACAACAACAAGATGATGGTTACACTAGTAAGTTAAATACAATGTAAATACTTCATGGAATTACTGGACATGGGATGTCCCTCAGGCTATGGCAATCATATACATATATACAAGGGCTCCCGAGTGGCTCAGCGGTCTAAGGCACTGCATTTCAGTGCACGAGGCATCACTACAATCCCTGGTTCAAATCCAGRCTCTATCACATCTGGCCGTGATTGGGAGTCCCATAGGGTGGYGTACATTTTGCCCAGCGTCATCTGGGTTTGTAATATTTGCGGTTCCTCCCTCACCAAGAATAATTCCCAGCTTTATGTCATTAGTAACAGGAGGGAAGTTGGGAATTGATTGAGATATTTCTTGAAAAAAGATGATCATATTGAGGAGTATTTATCACAGTAGAGGGAAAGTGCACCATCTGTCTCTACCTCCCATGTCGTGCAGTGAACCACATAAGACCCTCCTCTTTGTGGTAGCCATGGTCTCTCTGTGTCTCCTTTTCTCTATAGACACACACACACACCACACACACACACACACACACACACACACACACACACACCACACAGCTATATTTGCGGTCAGGAGTGGTCTCTCTTCTCGCCTCCTCTTCTCTGCTCTCTCTTTGCTCTCTTTCAATTCATTTCAAGGGGCCTTTATTGGTATGGGAAACATGTTACAATTTTTGCCAAAGCAAGTGAATTAGATAAACAAATGTGAAATAAACAATTAAAAAGTAAATATTACACTCACACCATTTCCAAAAGATATAGAATTTCAAAATTTCATATTATGTCTATATTTACCAGTGGTTGTAGCCGATATAAAATAGTTTTAACAGTTACAAAGGAAAATAAATAAACATTAAATATGGTTGTATTATACAATGGTGTTTGTTCTTCACTTGGGTTGCCCTTTTTCGTGTGGCAACAGGGTCACAAATCTTCCATTGCTGTGATGGCACACTTGTTGGCATTTCACCGAATAGATATGGAGTTATCAAAATTGGGTTTGTTCCAAAATTCTTTGTGATCTGTGTAATTTGAGGGAAATGTATGTCTCGTAGTATGGTCTACATTTTGGCAGGGAGGTTAGGAATGCAGCTCAGTTTTCCACCTCATTTTTTATGGGCAATGTGGCACATAGCTTGTCTTCTCTTGAGAGCCAGGTCTGCCATACGGCGACTTCTCAATAGCAGGCTATGCTCACTGAGTCTTAACCATAGTCAAAGCCTTTCCTGTAAGTTTGGGTTCAGTCACAGTGGTCAGGTATTCTGCCAACTGTAAATCTCTGTTTGGAGCCACATAGCGTTCTAGTTTGCTCTGTTTTTTTGTTAATTCTTTCCAATGTGTCAAGTAATTATCTTTTTGTTTTCTCATGATTTGGTTGGGTCTAATTGTGTTGCTGTCCTGGGGCTCTGTGGGGTATGTTTGTGTTCTCTCTTTCTCTGGACTGAAAGACAGTATACAGAAATACTACACAAGGAGACTCAGGAACTTCTCAGCTGCCCTCACACAGTCCTCGCAAATCAAAGTTGCACACTTGTCATCGCCATGATGTTCAATTGGGTCACAGCTCATAGCGAAGGTTAGTGGTGGGCGAGATCTGAGTTCCGAGCTATGATAGTGATGTTTAAACCAGTACAAACCAGTATTAACCCTTCAGCCAGCCCCGTGGGCAGAGAGAGAGGCTTTCTGTCTCCATTACCTCAAAGGCTGGGCGTGTAATGTAGGGTACTCCCTACTCTCCAGTCGGAGTGTCACTGAGGAGAGGCTGTCAACAGGATCATGGTCAGAGATGAGATGGCCTGCTCCATAGCTATGTCTGGGTTTTCCTCCAGGGCATCTGTAATACTCAGATCATTCTCAAATTAGTCCAATCAGGTTTAAGATGGCTCTTTTGATTATTCTAGTTCCGAATACAAAAAGGAACCAGATACAAAGAGGTCCATATGTATCTCAAGTAAAATAACAACCCAATGTTCATCTTCCAGGAGCAACTAGCTAGCAACATGAATGTTTCATGTGTTTTGACCTGCCCCGAAGTTAATGTAATTGATTCAGAGTTAATTTTGGTATTTTAACCTGCGTAGTCATGATCGCGATGGCGGACGCACGCGTGTGGCCGGTGTAGTCAGTATATTAGTTCATAGAAAACCACTGGCTGTCACGCCCTGACCTTAGAGAGCCTTTTTATTTCTTTGTTTGGTTAGGTCGGGGTGTGATTAGGGTGGGCATTCTAGTTTTTCTATTTCTTTGTTGGCCGGGTATGGTTCCCAATCAGAGGCAACTGTCTATCGTTGTCTCTGATTGGGGATCATACTTAGGCAGCCTTTTTTCCACCTTTAGTTTGGGGGATMTTGTTTGTGTGTAGTTGCGTTCTGCACTGCATGTAGCTTCACGTTCGGTTGAAGTTTATTGTTTTGTTTAGTGTTCATCAAATAAAATGATGTAGGCTTACCACGCTGCACCTTGGTCTGATTCTTCCGTSAACGAGCGTGACACTGGCAGGGTTTTCCTAGGATTTTCCTTGGCTGCAGAGGGGTGTGTCCTTGTAGAATCCAGTTCAGTTTCAGATTTTGATTYTAATTAACACCCCTTGGCATCTTTCCGGATGGTTTCGTGAAAACAGATGTATTTGATTTGTCCACACCGCATCCCTCACGCCACTGTGTGCCTGGAAGAGGCTTCCATCTGCTGTCTCTTTTTGTCCTGGTATATTGRGGTTAGGATGCTTGATTACCATAATCTGCTGTATCAACCCGAGTGGCGTATCCTAAATATTCAACTGATATGAATGTTCTGTGTTTTGATATCTGGGTGGTTTCATGCTGTGTATTTTCTCTTCAGAGTGTAGCGATGTTCATTTGCATTGCAGTGAAGTATGAAGAACCGCTGATTAACCTCCATTTTAGTATGCAGGGAAGTTGGTCACCCTGCTCAACCCTTTGAATGGAGCAGAGCGTAAAGGGGCACGGTTCCTCTATCTACAACCAGAGATACAAGCAYGTCTCTTGAGATATGTCGTTTGATGATATTTCTTTTGAAGTTCAGCACTTTTATGCCATGAATGTGATTGGATGGTGTCTTATGCATAACTCATGCTTTGTAGTAGTACTAGGAGTATCCATGTTTTTTTTCTTCTGCAAAGTTACACATTTTTCTGKCATGCAAAGGGAAAGCAAGCAATAAAACTCAGTCAAATAAATGAGAGGATCATTCATTTCCTTTCTATGAAGCCATTTCCTGTTTTACATTCTGTTTATTGAATTCCTAAGCTTGGTTATACTACAATAATCACAGTTGTTCTTCCTGTGAGTAAAATAATAATTCCCTTCCATGACCTGAGCATTTCCAATAGTAAAATGTAACATTCCACGTTTTTTTGTTGTCTCTAAGACCTAAGCCCATCTTCAATTGAACGCTCGAAACTAAGATTTTCTGACTGTCAATCGATCAGTCCAATTTTCCTCAGGTTACATGGTCATTTTCTTCCAAACGAAGCGGCCAGTCATTCTGACTTTGAAGTCAGGCCTTTACAGAACATATTGTTTAAAACTGAAGCACTGTGTCTAATTTTGTGCATTTTTTTTTGACAGACTCTGTTGTTGGGAAGAAAGGAGAAAAATGTGGTCTCATATTTACTAAGAGAAATGAGTTCTCTGGGAGCTCAGATCRTCACAAGGCGAGCAGACCTGTAAGATCTCCTGTAACTTCAGTGTCACTTCCACGGGCTGCTAGGGAGTAAATCGGAGAACTAGAGATTTGTTGAGTTCTGGTTGGAAAGATCAAATCAAATTGTATTAGTCACATCCCCCAAATACAACAGGTGTAGACCTTACAGTGAAATGCTTACTTACGARCCCCTAACCAACAGTGCAGTTTAAAAAAAATACGGATAAGAATAAGAGATAAAAGYAACAAGTAGTTAAAGAGCAGCAGTAAAAAATAACAGTATATTCAGGGGGGGGTGTCAACTGTCTTTTATCGACAGTTGACGGGTTGTTTATATGGGTCTTGTCGTCTGTCTCGTTACTGCAGGCCCAGCCTCAGCACTGTTGGCCTCAAATGTTCAATCAATCTCAAACAAAACCAGAACCAGTCCAGTTTTATAGCTGTTCAGCTTGCTGAAACTGAAAAGCTGTACTGTACATTTATCCATCCACCTGGGGAACACCAAAGAGGAGCTTTCCTAATTAAACCTTTAAAGTCACCAGTCCAATCCCTGCACATGTGGWGTGAAATGATTTTGTCACTGAGCAGGGAGGTTTGTCCCATCCTGTGTACTGTACCTCTATTAAAACAAAAGGGATAAATCCCAATTAGCTCCTATGTTGACTTTCAACTGGACCCATGGCTTCATGTTGTCATCAAGTTCACAGGGACCAGGTCCTCCCCTGCAGACCCTCTCTCTGAGTCCGAACCTTCTACAGCTGTTACGGGGTACATTACCCCCCCTCAGCCCCTCTGTTTCCCATCAAACCCCAGTCACAGTCACATGTGAGATATTAAAAAGTATTCTGTTTCACCCTCTTTTGATGTTATGATCAATGTTCACATTCCTATAGAACTTTGTTTAATCCTGCTCATATTTGCTTTGAAATTAAAGTATATTTTTTGAATGATCAGAATATATTTACTGTTTTCATATTCATAGGTTATGTGCAGGTCGTAAACATGATTCAATACTAAAGGACACCSATATTTTCTTTTTAGTTGGTCTCAACACAGAATGACATGTTTTGCCCTGAAGAAATTCAGGCAAATTTACAAGCTTTGTTTGAGAAAAAAAAGCTACAGCTACAGGCCAGAAAACACAGAATGTCGAGATGAAGGTCATTATTTAGACATTTGGGAAATGACCCTGTGATTAAGAGGATTGCTCGCCTGGTATTTGTTGTGTGATGTCACGAGAGCATTTGAGTTAATGTGATTTATGTAGGCCTAAATGCTTCAATGCATACTGATCATATTTTAATGGGATGAAGTTAAAAGTAAATTAAGCTTTGATCGCATTGCACTTGGAGCATTCTTTTATTTTCTAGAAGGCCCTAAAACATTAACTCCACAGTTGAAAGTTCCCTGCTCCTTTAAATGGAGTGGTATCTTGTCTTCTAAAGTATATATCTAGCCTACTCACTAGCAATTGAATGGAACAGTTTATTAAGTACACCCATCTAGTACCGGTTCGGACACCCCTTTGCATCCAGAACTGCCTGAATTCTTCGGGGCATGGAAACGTTGCTCAATTGGTATCAAGGGACCTAACGTGTGCCAGGAAAACATTCCTCACACCATTAAACCACTGCCTCCAGCCTATACTGTTGACACCAGGCAGGATGGGGCCATGGACTCATGCTGCTTATGCCAAACCCTGACAACAGGAACTGGGATTCGTCTGACCAGGCAATGTTTTTTCTCTCCTCAATTGTCCAGTGTTGGTGATTGTGTGCCYACTGGAGCTGATTCCTCTTGTTTTTAGCTGATAGGAGTGGAGCCTGGTGTGGTTGTCTGCTGCAATAGCCCATCCGACAAGGACTGACGAGTTGTGCGTTCCTAGATGCCGTTCGGCCCACCACTGTTGTACTGCGCAGTTATTTGTCTGTTTGTGGCCCGCCTGTTAACTTGTGCGATTATTGCCATTCTCCTTCGACCTCTCATTCTGCGAGCTGTTTACGCCTACAGGACTGCCGMTGACTGGATGTTTTTTGTCTGCTGCACCATTCTCTGTAAACCCTAGACACTGTCRTGTGTGAAAAGCCCAGGAGGTCAGCCGTTTCTGAGATACTGGAACCGGCGCGCCCGTCACCCACGATCATACCATACTCAAAGTCGCTTAGGTCACTCGTTTTGCCCAGGCTAACGTTCAATCAAACAGTAACTGAATGCCTCGATGCCTGTCTGCCTGCTTTATATAGCAAGCCACGTGTCTAAAGGAGCGAACCATTTTCGTGAACAGGGTGGKGTACCTAATAAACTGTATACACCAACACAAACAGGCATTGACTATAATGACCATATTCCAACTGTTGAGTCATACAATCCTAATTAAGTCTTCATTTGATCATGTGTCTCTTTTCTGACACTCTTTTAATACAGTCCGAGACAGTTTCACCCTACTGTGGTAAATCTGCATATCTCATAGCTTGTGTCTATCATCATGTGACTTACGTCTGGTTTAAAAGGAGAACCTAGGCAGATCCCATGTCATGGTAAGGTCAAGGCAGGGGACATTCCGCTGCTTTATTATTGTAGAGTTGACACCCTTTATTCCTGGCCATGGCATTTGTAGTCTGTAGCCAGCAGCCTGTTCCCTCCATGAGTACCAGCTACATGGCTAATCCTCTGGGTCTTCGTATGCGCCAAGCGGTCGAGATGGGGATTAGAAAGTTATACAACTGACTTGGAGCACTTCAAAAGAAAACTGCTGAATTAGGGTTGTGCTGGTCGCATGTAGGATTTCAAATAGCCAGCCAGTGATTCTGATCCGATCTGACTCKCAGTCTGCGTCCCAAATGGCACCCTATTCCCTATATAGTGCCCTACTTTTGACCAGAGCTCTATAAGCCCTGGTCAAAAGTAGTGCGTCGTATACATTTTATTTGTCACATACACGTGTTTAGCAGATGTTATTGCCGGTGTATCGATATGCTTGTGTTTCTAGCTCCAACAGTGCAGTAATATCTAACAATTCACAACAATACACAAAMATCTCAAGTAATGGAATGGAATTAAGAATATATAAATATTTGGACGAGCGAAGTCAGTGGCATAAACTAAGATACAGTAGAATAGGATAGAATACAGTATATRTGAGACAAGTAATGCAAAATATGTAAACGTTATAGGGAATACTGGGTGCCATGTGGAATGCAACTCCGGGGTTTGTGGGAAGGATACCAAGGGGCCGGGGCATCGTTGGCCGCTGCCATATGGCAAATGACAAGAGGGATGGTCGTTGGTGAAGCATTGTTCTGGCTCTTTTGGATCAATGGGGGTTTGTCTCGACTGAGGTTGTCAGCCCTGCGTTTAATCAGCTTTACTTTGTTACTCTGAATCGCTCTGAGAGAATAGCATAATTGGATTTGTTAAGGGACAAAAGGTCTTCATACTGCATAGATTTGTTGAGCTTTTTTTCAGCAGAGCAGGCAAGTTCAGGCAAACCCCTCCTACTGTAGCATATACTGGGGCTTATTATGCTATAATAATAACGTTTATCATATTTTATTCCCTTCTGATCCCTGGGTCCAACGTGGTAGAAATGTGCACAACTGTAAAAGGCACACAGCACAGGAAGAAAAGCTTGCAGTATCTAGCCTTACAACTCTCCCCTTCCCTCCTCCCTCCCTCCCTCCCTCCCTCCTCCTCCCTCCCTCCCTCCCTCCCTCCTCCCTCCTCCTCCCTCCTCCTCCCTACCTTCTCCATTCTCTCCCTCCCTCTCTCCCGCCCTCCCTCCCTACCTTCTCCATTCCTCCCTCCCTACTGAATCTGATCAAGAACAGTTCTCGGAGTCACAAGGCTCCTGGTGATTTGCCTTTCTGCTGCTCAGTCAGAAGGGAGGAACCACAGTTCACAGGTCGTTGCTCAGCCCAGGAGATGGTGTTGCGGTCCACAAATTGCTTTACAATGCTGGCAGCAGTACAGAGAGGAACTCTGCTGCTCTCACCCACAAGAAGGCTCAGGCTCTGAACCTAAACGTTTTGGGTTGGGGTTTTGATTTTTATATCTAAAGTAATATTAACGTGAGGTCTGACTTTGGCAACTGATCTGAAAGGAGAATGGGATGGGATGACATTGTGTCCAGTTGTACGGAGGCAAGGCGAATGTCATTCTGTTTCTTACAGTATGTGGATCTACAACTAGAGAATACATTTCACTACGGTTGTGTGATGAATGGGGTTTGTTTGTTTACGAGTGGTGTTAATGTTTCCCTCCTCCAATATCCACAACCACCTGGAGTTATTCACCACTCCCCTTGGGCCATGAGGGGCACTGAGAGGGATCTTACAAGGATAAAGGGCCGCTTTGGTTCATTGCTTCCCTATTGACCTCTCACATCAGGCTAATTAAGCGTAAGCACTCCTAGACACACACCTTTTCCTATGCATTTGCATTTAAAGCCACAATCCTGAGTCTGTGATCTGTTGCCCCGACCAGCCACTTGTTTTGGTGAAAAACTAAAAGGGAGAGGKTTGGGGAAATGCAACTACTCTAAAATGTGTTAAAGGCTGGAGTGTGATGCTTTGCCCTTTAACCTGTCACCTCAGAGTGAGATTCATCCTGGCCGTGTGGTGGAATGGATAAAGAGAGAGTGAAAAATACTACACAGGTAAATAAATGAGATGAGACCTAAGAAATGAGACCGTCAGTTCCTCTTCTTCTTCTCCAACAGTGAAAACCTCTACGGCTGTGCCATCTGCCAACCAACAGTGTATCAGCCCTGCCGTCAGACCTGTTAAACAAAAGGGAACATTCCAACCTTATACAAACAAGTGACCACAGCTTCCATTTGCACCGCGTGCCAGCAGGTAGCAGGTATGACGGTTTTCATGACAAGTGTAACTTATGGCAGATGACCTGGCAGAGGTTAAGAGAGGGTGGTGCCAGTGAAGTTCCACTCCAAGACTTTCCTGACTGAAAGGTTGCCCTTCTCAACCACCCATTCATTATTATGACTTATTAAAATGTTTCTCATATTTTTWAAATATTTTTTTAAYGCTCTCTGTCTGTCCAAGGATCGATGCTTATCTCAGATAGCATGTTACGGTTAGAGGTCGACCGATTAATCGGAATGGCCGATTAATTAGGGCCGATTTCAAGTTTTCATAACAATCGGTAATCGGCATTTTTGGACACCGATTATGGCCAATTACATTGCACTCCRTGAGGAGACTGCGTGGCAGGCTGACTACCTGTTATGCGAGTGCAGCAAGGAGCCACGGTAAGGTGCTAGCTAGCATTAAACTTATCTTATAAAAAACAATCAATCTTAACATAATCACTAGTTAACTACACATGGTTGATGATATTACTAGTTTATCTAGCTTGTCCTGCTTTGCATATAATCGATGCGGTGCCTGTTAATTTATCATTGAATCATAGCCTACTTCGCCAAACGGGTGATTTAACAAGCGCATTYGYGAAAAAAGCACTGTCGTTGCACCAATGTGTACCTAACCRTAAACATCAATGCTTTTTTTTAAAATCAATACACAAGTATATATTTTTAAACCTGCATATTTTGTTAATATTGCCTGCTAACATGAATTTCTTTTAACTACGGAAATTGTGTCACTTCTCTTGCGTTCAGTGCAAGCAGAGTCAGGGTATATGCAGCAGTTTGGGACGCCTGGCTCGTTGCGAACTGTGTGAAGACCATTTCTTCTTAACAAAGACCGTAATTAATTTGCAAGATTGTACATAATTATGACATAACATTGAAGGTTGTGCAATGTAACAGGAATATTTAGACTTAGGGATGCCACCCGTTAGATAAAATACGTAACGGTTCCGTATTTCACTGAAAGAATAAACGTTTTGTTTTCAAAATTATAGTTTCCGGATTTGACCATATTAATAACCTAAGGCTCGTATTTCTGTATGTTATTATATTATAATTAAGTCTATGATTTGATATTTGATAGAGCAGTCTGACTGAGCGGTGGTAGCCAGCAGCAGGCTCGTAAGCATTCATTCAAACAACACTTTCCTGCATTTGCCAGCAGCTCTTCGCTGTGTTTCAAGCATTAAGCTGTTTATGACTTCAAGCCTATCAAATCCAGAGATTATGCTGGCAATACTATAGTGCCTATAAGAACATCTAATAGTCAAAGGTATATAAAACACAAATGGTATAGGGAGAAATAGTCCTATAATTCCTATACTAACTACAACCTAAAACTTCTTACCTGGGAATGTTGAAGACTCATGTTAAAAGGAACCACCAGCTTTCATATGTTCTCATGTTCTGAGCAAGGAACTTAAACGTTAGCTTTTTTATATGGCACATATTGCACTTTTACTTTCTTCTCCAACACTTTGTTTTGCATTATTTAAACCAAATTGACGATGTTTCATTATTTATTTGAGACTAAATTGATTTTATTGATGTATATTAAGTTAAAATAAAAGTGGTCATTCAGTATTGTTGTAATTGTCATTATTACAAATATATATATAAAAATTGGCCGATTAATCGATATCGGCTTTTTTGGTCCTCCAATAATCGGTATCGGTATCGGCGTTGAAAAATMATAATAGTTCGWCCTCTAGTTAAGATTATTAATTAATTAATCGAAGAGGAAGCTCTGTTAAAGAAATTCCTAGTGCTGATCTCAAAACAGACGAAGACCGACATCAAATGCCATTTGAAATCTATTTCCAAGAATCATGTCAAAGGGTAAATACAAACACCCATAGTTTGTGGGAAGCTTTTAGCTAGTGGTCATTTTTATCTCAATTTGTTGGCAATTCCTTTGTAATTCCGTTATCCATTTGACCTCTGTAGATAAACTATGTTGTAGTCGCCCTGTGTCTTTCTCAATCCTTCTCCATTTCTGTTAGAATCTTGTCTATTTGTCTCCTCCAAAGTCCTAGTGGGAGGGGTCTTTATCAGGCCAGGCACCTGCTGACAAGGTCACARTGTCACCTCCCAACACAGAAACATTAGCATGTAACATGTAAATCTAGACTCCTTGCAGAGAGATGGAGGTAAAGAAGATGTCCACAGGCTTCTGTGTGGAGACCTGTAGGTTGAAACCAGACCCTTGTCCCCACTCCCCATGTCAATGGGATGCCTGTGGGGTTGTGTCCGTTAGCTTTCTCCTCATTCATATAGGAGCTATTCTTTTGTATTCCCCAGAGTCGTAGAGGTTCAGGCAGAGTTTAGTCTATCAGAAACACACATCTGATCTGCCTCATCAGTTCTGTGGCGAGTCAACGGTTTCTCTGGCTTGTTTTAGAACCTCAGCAGTCCTCTAAGGACTTAATGTGCTACTGAGAAAGTGATTCCATCTGGGAAAATAATGGAATTAGGTAATCACTTCACTCCAAATGGGGGAGGTCTGGAATGCTGGTATTTTCTAAATATGTGTTCTAAGACAGACTTTGTGGTAAAGAAACTCCTGACAAAGTAAGGCCTTTGCCCTAGAGCTTATACTGTAAGGTCATGCAAGAATGTGTCTGTTCGCATAAAGTTTAGGTAGGTAAAATGGTTTCAAGTTAGTGTTTACCACATCTCTCGAACTGATTAAGTAAAAGTATTTGAACTTTTGTCAGACTTCATACGTCTATTGATATTTTTTTTTCTTTAGTGTGTCTACAGTGAATTTACTGTACTGTCAATATGCTTCATGTATGTGTCTGTCTACCTGCTACAGTAGTTGCTAATGTCTACCCTGTTGACAGACCGAAGCAGSAAACAGGAAATGGGTCAGGGTTGCCGCTGGTTGATATGTACACCTCTCTCTTTGGTCTCTCCCTGAATACACTGTGGACCTTCAACCATGATAACATCTCTGGGAGGAAAGTCAATGCAGTCCAGCGGGGCTACAGAGTGCCACAGCCCAGTGTCCAGCGGGACTACAGAGTGCCACAGCCCAGTGTCCAGCGGGGCTACAGAGTGCCACAGCCCAGTGTCCAGCGGGCCGGCAGAGCCCATCACGACGGCAGACGCATCATGACAAAAGCAAGTGTGTTCAGACAACTATAGCTTACTCGATAGTAAACGCCCACCATGCTAACCCACCTGAAACCCCACCTGAAACCCCCTCTTTAAAGGAATACCTTAGGAAATAGGAATAAGTAATCCTTCCCCCCCCCCCTAAAAGATTTGATGCACTATTGTAAAGTGGCTGTTCCACTGGATGTCATAAGGTGAATGCACCAATTTGTAAGTGTCTGGATAAGAGCGTCTGCTAAATGACTTAAATGTAAATGTAATAGTAGAACACTTTATTACAGGTAACTGCCAAATAAGGAAACACTTAGTAAATGAGGGATACAGATTATATGAAAGCAGGTGCTTCCACACCGGTGTGGTTCCTGAGTTAATTAGCAATAAGCATCCCATCATGCTTGGTATGTATAAAAACGCCCAGTCGCCCATTATAATGGCTAACATGGCTAGAAGATCTCAGTGACTTGAAAGAGGGGTCTCAAAGGAGCATAGGGGTTTAAAGTGTGTGTGTGTGTGGTGTGGTGGTGGTGTGTGTGTGTGTGGTGTGTGTGTGTGTGTGGTGTGTGTGTGTGTGTGTGTGTGTGTGTGTGTGTGTGTGTGTGTGTGAGTGTGTGTCTCAGTCACCAGATCTCAACCAATTGAACACTTCTGGGAGATTCTGGAGCTGCGCCTGAGGCAGCGTTTTCCAACACAGCCAACACCAAATTTGGAATTTATTGTGGAAGAATGGCGTCACATCCCTCCAATAGAGTTCAGACACTTTGAATGAATTATGTCAGGAG
>NC_036875.1:36958462-36965974 GCF_002910315.2 Salvelinus sp. IW2-2015 | reverse complement strand
AAGGGCTAACATGGCTAGAAGAGATCTCAGTGACTTTGAAAGAGGGGTCTCACAGGAGCATAGGGGGTTTAAAATGTGTGTGTGTGTGTGTGTGTGTGTGTGTGTGTGTGTGTGTTGTGTGTGTGTGTGTGTGTGTGGGTTGTTGTGTGTGTGTGTGTGTGTGTGTGTGTGTGTGTGAGTGTGTGTCTCAGTCACCAGATCTCAACCAATTGAACACTTCTTGGGAGATTCTGGAGCTGCGCCTGAGGCAGCGTTTTCCAACACCAGCAACAAAACACAAATTATGGAATTTATTGTGGAAGAATGGCGTCACATCCCTCCAATAGAGTTCCAGACACTTGTAGAATATATGTCAAGGAGCTTTGAAGCTGTTCTTGTTCATGGTGGGCCAACACCCTATTAAGACACTTGATGTTGGTGTTTCCTTTTATATTGGCAGTTACCTGTAGGTGTTCATAGTTATCAGAAAAAAGGCGAATCAAAAAAATTCCTTGCATCGGAACGGTGGCATTCAAGCCTAAGCTAATCCTTACAATCACACGGATCTTCCCTCAGCAGCAACACTAACCTGACTGGAGAAACCATGAAAGGATTATTTGTTAAGGTAAAGTACGGCAAGCCCCAAACGAACCAGCCCATCAGGTAAGGGTGCTCTCGAAGCGGCTAGATGTCTTTTACCATTTCGCCATCAGATTTGCCCCAATGCTCCTTATAGGACACATCACTGCACTCTATACTCCTCTGTAAAACTGTCATTCTGTAAACCCATCGCAAGACCCACGGGTCGATACTTATTTATAAAACCCTCTTAGCCTCACTCCCCCCTATCCGAGATATCATACTGCAGCCGTCATCCTCCACATACAACCCCAATTCTGCAGTCACATTCTGTTAAAGGTCGCCCCAAAGCACACACATCCCTGGGTCGCCTCCTCTTTTCAGTTTGCTGCAGCTAGTGACTGGAACGACATGAATATTGGCAACGCTCCACTGCAAACTGCAGAGGGAAGTCATGAGGGATGGTGCGTCGAGTAGTTTCTTTAGAAAACCACTTGTCTACATCAACACCAGAATCAGTGCCTCTCAACTACACTGTGTTCATTACAGCTCCCTGTTAAACACATAACATCGTGTAATGCAATCTCTACTTTCAATTTGATGCCAGGAAAACCAACACTCACCTATTTATTGAGCTAAGTGTCACAAAAAATAACACAAACAAACATATACAGGCTATGCAGAGTCACCGCCCTATGTAACGCACTGCCTCCTGGACCCGCTGGACACTGGGCTGTGGCACTCTGTAGCCCCCGCTGGACACTGGGCTGTGCACTCTGTAGCCCCGCTGGACACTGGGGCTGTGGCACTCTGCAGCCCCGCTGGACACTGGGCTGATGGCACTCTGAGCCCCGGCTGGAACTAGGCGTGTGGCACCTCTGCTAGCCCCCGCTGGACACTGGGCTGTGGCACTCTGAATAGCCCCGCTGCGACGTGATGGCTCTGCCGTCGTGATGGCTCTGTCGTCGTGATGGCTCTGTTGGAACGTTTTGTGCTCTTAGTTATTGCTTAATCTATACAAATCAAATCCATTATTGCGGACTTACATTGAGTATTACGATGGTTTCTGCTTTCCCTTAAGGCTTTATTATATTTCATATTCCAAGTTGGAGCACAACCACAACCTCCGGCCCTATCTTCTCTATCACAGAAACATCCCTACACCAAACGGTTCTGTTGTTTTTATAAATCAGCTACCCTGCCAATAGCTCAGACTAAAGTGAAAATATTTGCTCTGGGTCATTAGTTAAAAAAAGAATCTGATTTAACATGATAAGATAAAMAAACATATCTTATCTCTCCAACAGCAGTGTGACGTAAAGAAAAGAAAACACTCACAGTACGCTATGAGCCAGAGCCCAGAAAATGAAAGATGTTTTGTTTTGGTATGCTGAAAATCAAAGTGTGTCAATAAGATAAAGATCATTTCCTTAGTCTTTTAGATTTCTTTGGCCCATGTTACTTTAGCTACCTGCCTCAAGGTTCATACACAATACAAATCCTAATCCACAGTAAACTTGGTTTAGCAGCTTTGATATAACAATGTCAAATATTAAAGCTTATAAGTCCAGAGTAAAGGGTTGTGGTTTGTCTGTGTTCTTAGATRGTGCTGCTTGGTTAAATACAATAAAGTGCTTTATCACTCCCCAACCACAGTAGCCTGGTCGCCCTGGGCGACAGAAGCGCTAATGGTTTCCGTACGCCTGTTCTTATTAATGACATCACCGGTTAACTGAAGAGAGAGACTATGGGATGTACAAAAGATGGCTTACAGGAGACTTTAAAGTGTAACGTCTCAAGGAGATGCTGCCATTTGTGAGCAATATTTGATTTGGTTTGGTGAATTCACTGCTCAGTTTGGGTCACCTTTCTTTGAGAGCTAATCCTAAAATTACCCAGTGAGGCTCAGAGGTAAATCTTCTAATAAGAATCAGTTTGACTTATGACTGCGGGTGTCAGGAATTACCAGATTAAATTTAACTGAATGTGAAGTTTAGAGGAATGTATTTGTTGTTGTTTCTTGTTTGTATTGATCTTAGGAATGAGCCAAATACAATTTCTTACTCAAATATAGTTTCTTAATCAGTTTGCTTTGTACCCTTCTCTGTGTCTTGTACCGCCATACCTAGGGTTTGATTCAAGTGTATGTGACAAATGCATAAATGGTATCAATCTTTGTTTAAAGAATAAAAAACAACTTGTCCCCTGACAAGGCTCTCTTCTGTATCCCTGTCAGCTCTCTCTGACAGAATGGCCCAAGGTCGTTCTCAGGGTGAGGAGAACACAATTACACTAGCCAACATTTCCCTCAGGGTTGATGGACGAGCCTTGTCTTGATACATCTATCCAATGGCAGTCACCCTACTGTACGTCACAATGCCTCGRGCTTTGAAGACAGACAGCCACAGGCATTCCATAAGCTTTTGATTAAATCATATTTCCCTCTCATGACAGGTGTATAATAACAAACCAATAATATTTCAGTTAGRCTTTTTATTTATTTGTGGTTAAAGCAGAGGAAACAGAAAACAACTGKTTATCATTTACAGCATATTTGTGTSACTTCCAGAGAGCTCTAGAGAAGTGACTTGGAAGCAAGTTGATACAATGGGTAACAATCATGTAATCTAATAAGAAATAAATTCAACTAAACCGTTTGTAAAGAATACTAATATAATAAAGATTCTTCTTACGTTCTTTTTAATATCACAAACAACAAACAAAATGACACAATAATAAAACAACACAATAATAAAACAACACAATAATAAAACAACACAATAATAAAACAACACAATAATACAACAACACAATAATACAACAACACAATAATGAAACAACACAATTATAAAACAACACTATTATAAAACAATACAATTACAAAACAACACTATTATAAAACAACACTATTATAAAACAACACAATAATGAAACAACTAAAACACCCCCCCGAAATGACGAAATGACACAAACAGAAAAACTGGAAAGGTATGTAGTTAGAAACATAACGTTTTATAGACATTACTCTTCTTACATGTTGGAATTTTGATTAATTCCTCACCCAACATCCCGTCACTCTCCACTTCGACTCTGCTGTTCTGCTGTCCAGGAGGCTGGGCTGCTACCCTCCTGCTCTTTTGAGAAGCCTGGTCTCTTCTCCTGGTCTTCRGGTTCATAGTGATCACAGCACAGACCATACCCAGCAGACCACAGCCCATCAATGAAGACCACATTGTGTAGAAAGTGTAGTCGATGCCAAAGGGGTCTTTCTCCTCATGAATTAAGAAGGTAGTAGTTATCGATACACACACCCCTTCATATCCCCGTTCAGACATAGTTCTCCCCACTGTCCCCCAGTGACAGGTTAGAGAGGACCAGAGAGATGTGAGGTTGAGATGCATTTATTTGGCCATTCAAATCCTCAGATATGGTTGCTTTTCTGATTTGTCAAGTAGATTTGACCAGGATGACATCATCCCCTACAGCAGTCTTTCTTCTCCACTCAAGCCAGTTAGACTCAGTAGAATTAGAGTTACAGCTGAGAGCAACCTCCTCTCCTTCTGAGAAGAACTGTGTGAGCTGGTCAGACTTTGGGCAGACCACTAGCATATACCTTTTGGATGAGATTTTTCACTTGATTTTGATGCTTCAGACAGRAGTAAACCTCAGAGTGGTTCAGCATCAGGAATGGGATGACCAGCGAGTAATTCCCAGTCTCTCTTCCATCCACCACATGCATCTGCTTTCCGAGGTCAGCGAGGTCACTCGAATGGTTTTGAGATGGCAATGATGTGATGCCTTTTCCCTTCTTGTAGGTGTCCCACCATATCTGTGTCATATTTGAGTCAGTATTAAAGCAAGGTAGTGCAGGCCTCTCTCCCACAAAGCCATGTATATACAGATMCTTAACATACGTCAATATCAGGTTACTACTACAGTGATATCCTTCCTCTACAGTGCAGATGTAAATGCCTATGTCCTCMGTGGTAAAGTTGGTAATGCGGAGARAGGAGTTATTCTCRATGAATTGGATTCTGCCAGTTGGGWCCTCCGTGAGAGGCTTCCGGGTTAATGTATCTTGAATTTTCCTGTGTGTACCATTGAACCGTCATGCTGTCACCACCACTTGCACCTTTACATTGCAGGTCTACTGTCCATCCTAAATGGCAGAATATTCCATTACTATTATGCCTGCAAACTGAGAGACTAATACGTTGTTGGTGTGAAATATTGCCAGCTGTCCAGCACTCCACCCTGTACAATCCAGATTGAACAAACTTTTAATTTAGTAATTACTAAGTGAAGGGTTAGATTTATTCCACAACAGCAGGCCTACTTCACCATTGGATTTAAAGATCACACAATACCTCTGACGGAGTTTCAAATGAATAAACGTCACCTTCTTCAAGAATRCAATTAGTTTCTTGGCCTGCAAGGAAAGTCCCGTCTAGAACAACCAGTGGAATGACTAGCTYTGTGATTGAAGCCATTCTGTTCGAAGATGTTTGTCTACTAGTTGCTTACACCAATGCTCTGGTATCTACTGTCCCTCAAATATATTTCATTTCAATGACGCTAGTGACCTCGTGGTGTTGAAATCCATTATGTGCTCATCTCTTGATACCTTGTCAACCAGAAATGTGCAGTGTTAAATGGTATCAGTTGGAATGTCTTTTAGGGGAACATGTTTGTGTGGGTGTCAGCTGAGAATCTCAATGCTGAGAATCTCAATGCTGCTTCTTTCTCATAACTTACCTGGAAACTCATACGGTGCCTTTAAAGGTATTAATATCCCTTGACTTATTTCACATTAAAAAAAAATATATATATAATTTATTTATTTATTTCACCTTATTTAACCAGGTAGGCTAGTTGAGAAAAGTTTATTACAACTGCGACCTGGCCAAGATAAAGCAAAGCAGTTCGACAATACAACACGACAGAGTTTAACACATGGAATAAACAACATACGTATAATAGTAGAAAAAAAAGAAAGAAAAAGTCTATATACAGTGTGTGCAAATGGGAGTAAGGGAGTAAGGACATAAATAACAGTGGCGAAGTAATTACAATATAGCAATTAAACCAGATGGTAGATGTGCAGAAGATGTATGTGCAAGTAGATATACTGGGGTGCAAGGAGCAAGATAAATAAATAATACAGAATGGGGATGAAGGTAGTTGATTGGGCTGTTTACTGAGGACTATGTAAGGTGCAGTGACTGTGAGCCTCGCTCTGCAGTGTGTTAAAGTATGAGGGAGATATGAAGCCTCCAGCTTCAGTGATTTTTGCAGTTCGTTCCTGTCATTGGCAGCAGGAACTGGAAGGGAAGCGGGCCAAAGGAGGAATTGCTTTGGGGGTGACCAGTGAGGATATACCTGCTGGAGCGCGTGCTAAGGGTGGGTGCTGCTATGGTGACAGTGAGCTGAGAATAAGGCGGGTTTAACCTAGGAGAGACTTATAGATGACTGGAGCCAGTGGGTTTGGTGGAGAGTTATGAAGCGAGGGCAGCCAACGAAGCGTACAGGTTGCTGTGGTGGGTAGTATATGGGGGCTTGGTGACAAACGAATGGCACTGTGATAGACTGCATCCTAAGTTTGTTGAGTAGAGTGTTGGAGGCTATTTTTAAAAATGACATCGCCGAGTCGAGGATCGGTAGGTTGGTCAGTTTTACGAGGAGTATGTTTGGCAGCATGAGGGGATATGCTTTTGGCAGATTGCATAGTGGCAACTGATTCTAAGAACTTAGATGTTGTTCTGGATGGGAGAATGCTTAAATATGAGTCTGAAGGAGATGTTTACAGTCTAACAGACCCTAGGTATTTGAGTTGTCCACATTTCTAAGTCAGAACCGTCCAGAGTAGTGATGCTGGATGGGTGGGCAGGTGCGGGCAGTGATCGGTTGAAGAGCATGCATTTAGTTTTACTTGCATTTAAGAGCAGTTGGAGGCCACGGAAGGAGAGTTGTATGGCATTGAAGCTCGTCTGGAGGTTAGTTAACACAGTGTCCAAAGAGGGGCCAGAAGTATACAGAATGGTGTCGTCTGCGTAGAGGTGAATCAGAGAATCACCAGCAGCAAGAGCGACATCATTGATGTATACAGAGAAGAGAGTCGGCCTGAGAATTGAACGCTGTGGCACCCCCATAAAGACTGCCAGAGGTCTGGACAACAGGCCCTCCGATATGACACACTGAACTCTATCAGAGAAGTAGTTGGTGAACCAGGCGAGGCAATCATTTGAGAAACCATGGCTGTTGAGTCTGCCAATGAGAATGTGGTGATTGAYAGAGTCGTTGAGTTACATCCTGAAATCAAAATGGATTACATATTTTTTCTCACGYATCTACACACAATACCCCATATTGACAAAGTGAAAACATGTTTTTAGAATTTTTTGCAAATGTATTGAAAATGAAATACAGAATACTTATTTATTTAAGTATTCACACCCCTGAGTCAATACTTTGTAGAAGCACCTTTGGCTGCGATTTTGGGTGTCTCTAAGAGCTTTCCACATTTRGATTGTACAATATTTCCCCATTATTATTATTTTTAATTCTTCAAGCTCTATCAAGTTGATTGTTGATCATTGCTAGACAGCCATTTTCCTGTCTTGCCATAGATTTTCAAGACGATTTAAGTCAAACTGTAACTAGGCCACTCAGGAACATTCCATGTTGTCTTGTTAAGCAACTCCAGTGTAGATTTGGCCTGTTTTAGGTTATTGTCCTGCTGAAARGTGAATTTGTCTTCGAGTGTCTGTTCGAAAGCAGACTGGACCAGGTTTTCCTGTAGGATTTTGCCTGYGCTTATAGCTACCTGTATTCCGTTTATTTTTATTTTTAAAAACTCCCATGCCAATGTCAAGCATACCCAATACATGATACCGCCTCCACCATGCTTGAAAATATGAATAGTGTTACTCATTGATGTGATGTTACCAAAACCTA
>NC_036875.1:36948248-36952672 GCF_002910315.2 Salvelinus sp. IW2-2015 | reverse complement strand
AAAAAACCACGATTGAAGTCCCAAGCAACTTTTTTGCAATTTGTTAAGCACATTTTTACTCCAGAATTTATTTAGGCTTGTCATAACAAAGGGATTATTGAATCAAGACATTTCAGCATTACATTTTTTATTAATTCTACATTTTCTATAAACAACATTTTACTTTACATTATGGGGTATTGTGTGTAGATCAGTGACACAAAATCTCAATTGAATCAATTTTAAATTCAAGCTGTAACACAACAAATGTGGAAAAAGTAAAGGGGTGTGAACACTTTCTGAAAGCACTGTCTTCTCACCATCTTTCCTCTGATTAGCTTTCTGCTCTTACTCTACAGAACAAGATGATAAGATAATAAACTGCTCATTTTCCCGAAATCGAAATCCTTTGAGATGCTGCTTCTTTTCACACGCATGAATGTGATAGCTGAGGACTTTTGGGGGAGAAAAATAGATTAGTGTAATGACCTAATAAATAAACAAAATTTGATATTTGACATGGCATATTATCATAATAATCAACACTGCACCCGCTACACACTGGGTCCCGAGTGGCGCAGCGGTCTGAGGCACTGCATCTCAGTGCTAGAGGGTCACTACAGACACCCTGGTTCAGCGGTCTGAGGCACTGCATCTCAGTGCTAGAGGCGTCACTACAGACACCTGGTTCAGGGTCTAAGACACTGCATCTCAGTGCTAGAGGCGTCACTACAGACACCCTGGTTCAGCGGTCTGAGGCACTGCATCTCAGTGCTAGAGGCGTCACTAACAGACACCTGGTTCAGCGGTCTAAGGCACTGCATCTCAGTGCTAGAGGCGTCACTACAACACCCTGGCTCAGCGGTCTTGAGGCACTGCATCTCAGTGCTAGAGGTGTCACTACAGACACCCTGGTTCAGCGGTCTGAGGCACTGCATCTCAGTGCTAGAGGCGTCACTACAGACACCCTGGTTCGATTCCAGGCAATTTCACAACCGGCTGTGATTGGGAGTCCCATAGGGTGGTGCACATTTGGCCCAGCATCGTTAGGGATTGGCCGTTGTCGGCTGTCATTGTAAATAAGAATTTGTTCTTAACCTACTTGCCTAGATAAATTAAATAAAAGGTAAATAAGATTTTTATCTTAACTGACTTAAGTTAAATAAAGGTTAAATATATATATATATATATATTTTTTTTAAACACTCTGATAAAAGGACTTTCTGTAGAGGGGTGTGTCTTTAATGTGCCCAAGATTTGACTATTCTCAATTGATACCTTGAAATATCGTATTCKAAATATGTTAGGAGTCATCTGTGACATCATTGGCCTGCATTGACATTGTTGCGTGCATCCACTGTTTATTACTCTCCCAACTGTTAATCCATGTCTAGCGCTGTTACTCTTTTCTCCCTGCGCTAAGACTGAGCTCGATCACAATGAAGACTGTATGAGGGCTGATGATGCATCTGGCCTGGTCCCTGGCAGACTGTCATTGATCTAGTGAGGAGATGTTTGACTGGGGGGATAATAGATGTAGGTTGCGTCCCAACTGGCACCTAATTCCATATGKAGTGCACTACTTTTGACTAAAGACTTACGGGCCCTGGTCAAAAGTAGTGCACTACATAGGAAAAAGGATGCCATTTYGGACGCAGATGTAATGAGGAACACTGCTCTGTTGTTTCTGGTCTGGTGGATGTCCAGTGGCTTTCCTCTGTGTTCTCCAATAGGGCTGGAGACACCCATGGTCACTGTTCCACGGCATGTAGTTGGGATAGGCAGTCAGGATGCCTTGATCAGGCATCCAAAGGGATTGTCTGCATTGTGCAAAATGAAGCATGATTTTATATAGACTAAAACAGGCACTTTAACTACGATTCGGGTTACATGTGGGCTCTCTTTTCCTCTGCAGGTGTCATCGTGTTGTTGTCCAATCAGAGACCTGCATGTGTGAAGCCGCGGCCAGCAATGGAACCCTGGCCTGCAGTGGCCTGGGTCCTACTGCTGATGGTCCTCGCTGATTGGCTGAAAACGGCCCAATCAAAGGACTTCACAGAACAGGATATCATCTACCTCCATCCCTCAAGTAATAGTTTTTATTATTATATTTTTGGGGACCACTTTTGGCYCGGGAGCCTGCTTTCAGGACTATTTGCTAAAAAAGTAAACAAAAGTACTGGAGAATCTCTTTAAGGKTTATGAAAAMGTGGGTCAGAGTCTATGCTATGCATGAATAGCAGTTAGGGGTATCCAGTGAACTTGTGATCCCCAGCCTAACCAGACAGATCCACAGCTGGCACAGCAACTGTCTACTGCCTCGCCACCCCTCTGCACCCCGCCACACCCTTCTCCACCCCCCAACCCTTTCCACCCCCCACCCCTCTGCACCACCAGGCACATCTCGTTGATCTGAGATGTAGGGTCACGTGACTCCGTGCATAGCTACTGGGCAGTCAGACGCCCCATGTTGTCAGTGCTTTCTGCCCTCTTTAGTATCATCCACCCATTAGCAACATTTACACACTGTCTATTAGCATTTATATGTTATTGATGTCTATTTAATATTTCCATGTCGTTCAAAAGGTTATACTTTTTCTCATCTGTCCATAGAACATTCTTCTAGGATCTTTGATGATCATCCAGGTGCTTTTGGGAAACTTGAGTTAACTTTTTGGATGAGATGGGTTCCATTATGTCTGGCGAAAACCAAACACTGCATTCCACAGTAAGAACCTCCTACCAACGCTGAAGCATGGTGTGGTAGTGTGATGGTTTGGGATGCTTTGCTGCCTCAGGACCCGGACAACTTGCCTTAATAGAAGGAACCATGAATTCTGGTCTGTATCAGAGAATTCTACAGGAAAATGTCAGGCTATCTGTCTGTGAGCTGAAGCTCAGCTGAGTCATGCAGCAAGACGATCCAAAACACACAATCAAGTCGACATGAAAATGGTCAACACATTTTAAGTTTTGAAATGGCTTGTCAAAGTCCAGACCTAATCCCAATTTGAGATGTTGAGGCAGGACTTAAAACAAATAGTTCAGGCTTGAAAACCAACAAATGTCGCTGAGTTAAACCAGTTCTGCATGGAAGAGTGGGCCGAAATTTCTCCACAGCAACGTGAGAGATTGATCAACAACTACAGGAAGCACTTGGTTGCAGTCAGTGTAGCTAAAAGTGGCACAACCAGTTATTGAGTGTAAGGGGGCAATTACTTTTTCACACAGGGGAATTGGGTGTTGCATAACATTGTTTATTGAATAAATAAAATAAGTATATACAGTGGGGAGAACAAGTATTTTGATACATGCCGATTTTGCAGGTTTTCCTACTTACAAAGCATGTAGAGGTTCGTAATTTTTATCATAGGTACACTTCAACTGTGAGAGACGGAATCTAAAACAAAAATCCTGAAAATCACATTGTATGATTTTTAAGTAATTAATTAGCATTTTATTGCATGACATAAGTATTGATACATCAGAAAAGCAGAACTTAATATTTAGTACAGAAACTTTTGTTTGCAATTACAGAGATCATACATTTCTGTAGTTCTTGACCAGGTTTGCACACACTGCAGCAGGGATTTTGGCCCACTCCTCCATACAGACCTTCTCCAGATCCTTCAGGTTTCGGGCTGTCGCTGGGCAATACGGACTTTCAGCTCCCTCCAAAGATTTTCTATTGGGTTCAGGTCTGGAGACTGGCTAGGCCACTCCAGGACCTTGAGATGCTTCTTACGGAGCCACTCCTTAGTTGCCATGGCTGTGTGTTTCGGGTCGTTGTCATGCTGGAAGACCCAGCCACGACCCATCTTCAATGCTCTTACTGAGGGAAGGAGGTTGTTGGCCAAGATCTCACGATACATGGCCCATCCATCCTCCCTCAATTGTGACAGTCGTCCTGTCCCCTTTGCAGAAAAGCATCCCCAAAGAATGATGTTTCCACCTCCATGCTTCACGGTTGGATGGTGTTCTTGGGGTGTACTCATCCTTCTTCTTCCTCCAAACACGGCGAGTGGAGTTTAGACAAAAAGCTCTATTTTTGTCTCATCAGACCACATGACCTTCTCCCATTCCTCCTCTGGATCATCCAGATGGTCATTGGCAAAACTTCAGACGGGCCTGGACATGCGCTGGCTTGAGCAGGGGGACCTTGTGTGCGCTGCAGGATTTAATCCATGACGGCGTAGTGTGTTACTAATGGTTTTCTTTGAGACTGTGGTCCCAGCTCTCTTCAGGTCATTTGACCAGGTCCTGCCGTGTAGTTCTGGGCTGATCCCTCACCTTCCTCGTGATCATTGATGCCCCACGAGGTGAGATCTTGCATGGACCCAGACCGAGGGTGATTGACCGTCATCTTGAACTTCTTCCCAATGTTCTATATGCCGGAACCAAGCGCAGAAAAAAGACTCTAGCCGGCAAATACCCACATCTAGATT
>NC_036875.1:36941864-36944925 GCF_002910315.2 Salvelinus sp. IW2-2015 | reverse complement strand
TATTTTGATACATCAGAAAAGCAGAACTTAATATTTAGTACAGAAACTTTTGTTTGCAATTACAGAGATCTATACATTTCCTGTAGTTCTTGACCAGGTTTGCACACACTGCAGCAGGATTTTGGCCCACTCCTCCATACAGACCTTCTCCAGATCCTTCAGGTTTCGGGCTGTCGCTGGGCAATACAGGACTTTCAGCTCCCTCCAAAGATTTTCTATTGGGTCAGGTCTGGAGACTGGCTAGGCCACTCCAGGACCTTGAGATGCTTCTTACGGAGCCACTCCTTAGTTGCCATGGCTGTGTTTTCGGGTCGTTGTCATGCTGGAAGACCCAGCCACGACCCATCTTCAATGCTTCTACTGAGGGAAGGAGGTTGTTGGCCAAGATCTCACGATACATGGCCCATCCATCCTCCCTCAATATGGTGCAGTCGTCCTGTCCCCTTTGCAGAAAAGCATCCCCAAAGAATGATGTTTCCACCTCCATGCTTCACGGTTGGGATGTGTGTTCTTGGGGTTGTATCTCATCCTTCTTCTTCCTCCAAACACGGCGAGTGAGTTTAGACAAAAAGCTCTATTTTTGTCTCATCAGACCACATGACCTTCTCCCATTCCTCCTCTGGATCATCCAGATGGTCATTGGCAAACTTCAGACGGGCCTGGACATGCCTGGCTTGAGCAGGGGGACCCTTGTGTGCGCTGCAGGATTTTAATCCATGACGGCGTGTAGTGTGTTACTAATGGTTTTCTTTGAGACTGTGGTCCCAGCTCTCTTCAGGTCATTTGACCAGGTCCTGCCGTGTAGTTCTGGGCTGATTCCTCACCTTCCTCGTGATCATTGATGCCCCACGGAGGTGAGATCTTGCATGGAGCCCCAGACCGAGGTGATTGACCGTCATCTTGAACTTCTTCCATTCTAATAATTGCGCCAACAGTTGTTGCCTTCTCACCAAGCTGCTTGCCTATTGTCCTGTAGCCCATCCCAGCCTTGTGCAGGTCTACAATTTTCCCTGATGTCCTTACACAGCTCTCTGGTCTTGGCCATTGTGGAGAGGTTGGAGTCTGTTTGATTGAGTGTGTGGACAGTGTCTTTTATACAGGTAACGAGTTCAAACAGGTGCAGTTAATACAGGTAATGAGTGGAGAACAGGAGGGCTTCTTAAAGAAAAACTAACAGGGTCTGTGAGAGCCGGATTCTTACTGGTTGGTAGGTGATCAAATACTTATGTCATGCAATAAAATGCAAATTAATTACTTAAAAATCATACAATGTGATTTTCAGGATTTTTTGTTTTAGATTCCGTCTCTCACAGTTGAAGTGTACCTATGATAGAAATTACAGACCTCTTACATGCTTTGTAAGTAGGAAAACCTGCAAAATCGGCAGTGTATCAAATACTTGTTCTCCCCACTGTATATATATATATTTGTTTGTTATTTTGAAACTCAGGGTCCCTTTATCTAATATTAGGTTTTGCTTGAAGATCTGATAACATTCAGTATAAAAAAATATGCAAAAGTAGAGAAAATCTGAAAGGGGACAAATTATATTTTTTAAAGCACTGTGGCTTTGTCTCTACCATGTATGACGTTTATGACTTCCATTATCAACAAATCAAAGACAAATTCTAACGCAAAAAAACTGTCATGTAGATTAGAATTCTAGTGGCATGAACCACAATGTGACAACGATGATACAAAAGACCCAGCTGAGGGGTAACTGATTGATTATTGTCCTTTTGGCTGTCCTTATGACTCAAACAGAATGTTCCAGCGTGGCCAGAATGTGGACGCTCACTAATTGGTCCTTAGTGTCAATTAGATCATGTTCCCAAGCCACAACTCTCTCTCTCTCTCTCTCTCTCTCTCTCTCTCTCTCTCTCTCTCTCTCTCTCTCTCTCTCTCTCTCTCTCTCTCTCTCTCTCTCTCTCTCTCTCTCTCTCTCTCTCATCACGCTCTCTTCTTCTCTCCCTCTCTCTCTCTCTCTCACCGTCTCTCATCTCTCTCACGCCTCTCTTCTCTCTACTCTCTCTCTCTCTCTCTCTCTCTCTGTCAATCTGTCTCTTTCCCTCTCACTCTCTCTCTCTCTTTCTCCCCTGGCACTCCCCTCACCCCAGTCAGTGTACAACAACAGGCTGGGTCACTATACTGTAGGCCTCTGAGAAGGACATATGCCAGGTATAAGCCACTAGATTAAGGTCTGAAACAAACCTAACTCTCCCCAGGGCATGTTAGAGGTCAGCCCTCCCACGTCTCAGAAACAGGCCCCCGCATAGCCAGAAAGTAAACTCTTAAGATCTGTGTCTCTTTCATCACAGAGAGRCAGAACTCCCGGGATCAGGTTTCCGGGATACTGGAGATATCTGTGTCGGCTCGAGGCCACCCCTCTAGCCCCACTGGGGATTTGGTGTGTGTGTGTGTACGCAAGTGAGTTGGCTTGTGTGGGTAGCTGTGTGTGTGCGTGAGTTTACACATGTGAGCATGTGGAAGGGTAATTGTGTGTGTGTGTGTGTGTGTGTGTGTGTGTGTGCGTGCGCGTGCGTGCGTGCGCGTGTGTGTGTGAGCATGTGGCAGGGTGTGTGTGTGTGTGTGAGAGAGAGCTGCTAGGGAGTGATATGGTAACTAGCCTAACTTCCTGGGGAGATGAAGGAGTAGTCTTGCTAGCTAGACATGGCAAGGCAGTATAATGGTCTCGCTAGCTAGACATGGCAAGGCAGTATCATGGTCTCGCTAGCTAGACATGGCAAGGCAGTATCATGGTCTAGCTAGCTAGACATGGCAAGGCAGTATCATGGTCTAGCTAGCTAGCCATGGCAAGGCA
Source organism: Salvelinus sp. IW2-2015 (assembly GCF_002910315.2). Taxonomy (NCBI): domain Eukaryota; kingdom Metazoa; phylum Chordata; class Actinopteri; order Salmoniformes; family Salmonidae; genus Salvelinus; species Salvelinus sp. IW2-2015. The sequence goes on along the minus strand of NC_036875.1, from coordinate 36,942,104 downwards.
GTATCATGGTCTAGCTAGCTAGCCATGGCAAGGCAGTATCATGGTCTAGCTAGACATGGCAAGGCGGTATTGGGGTCTAGCTAGCTAGACATGGCAAGGCAAGGCAGTATCATGGTCTAGCTAGACATGGCAAGGTGGTATCATGGTCTAGCTAGACATGGCAAGGCAGTATCATGGTCTAGCTAGACATGGCAAGGCAATATCATGGTCTAGCTAGACATAGCAAGGCGGTATCATGGT
>NC_036875.1:36932958-36938039 GCF_002910315.2 Salvelinus sp. IW2-2015 | reverse complement strand
AGAACAGCAGTTGTATCATGGTCTAGCTAGACATGGCAAGGGGATAATCATGGTCTAGCTAGACATTGGCCATACGGCAGTATCATGGTCTAGCTAGCTAGCCATGGCAAGGCAGTATCATGGTCTACTAGCTAGACATGTCAAGGCAGTATCATGGTCTAGCTAGACACGGCAAGCATACAGGTCTAGCTAGACATGCAAGGCGGTATCATGGTCTAGCTATAATGGCAAGGCAGTATCATGGTCTAGCTAGCTAGCCATGGCAAGGCAGTATCATGGTCTAGCTAGCCATGGCAAGGCAGTATCATGGTCTAGCTAGACATGGCAAGGCGTTATCATGGCTAGCTAGACATTGGCAAGGCGAATCAGGGTCTAGCTAGAATGGCAAGGCGGTATCATGTCTAGCTAGACATAGCATTGGCAGTAATCATGGGTTTGCATCCCAAAGGGGACCTTGTTCCCTATGAACTGCACTTCTTTGAGCAGAGCCCTTTGGATATATAGTGCACTACATGGGAAATAGGGTGCCATTGAGATGTAGCCATGGTGATTGGCAACATACTTTGTGTTCTAAATTATGTTTGCCTGCCCTGCAGACCTTCAGCTGTCACTGGGGAAGGGTGTGGAACTGGCCAATTAGATTAATGTAATGGTGCGAAATTGGAAAACTAACAGCCTCCTCGTCTGTTTGATCACAACAGATGGCCTCCATGAACATTTTCCAACCTCTGGGGACCAAGAATTGAGAAGGGAAGGGAGCAACTAGGCTACATGCTCTTAGTCTAGTTTTACTAGATTAGCAGAGTGCATGATGGGTTAAACTGTACTTGACACTATAGGTCTACATCAGAACAATTGTGTGAGAGAGATAAATGTCTGGCTGGTGATAACAGCTATAAAGAGAGGTAAATGTCTTGGCTGGTGATAAAGCTATAAAGAGAGATAAATGTCTTGGCTGGTGATAACAGCTATAAAAGAGATACATGTCTTGGCTGGTGATAACAGCTATTAAAGAGAGATAATGTCCTTGGCTGGTGATAACAGCTATAAAGAGAGGTAAATGTATTGGCTGGTGATAACAGCTATTAAAGAGAGATAAATGTCTTGGCTGGTGAAAACAGCTATAAAGAGAGATACATGTATTGGCTGGTGATAACAGCTATAAAGAGAGATACATGTCTTGGCTGGTGATAACAGCTATAAAGAGAGATACATGTCTTGGCTGGTGATAACAGCTATAAAAGAGGATACATGTATTGTGCTGGTGATAACAGCTATAAAGAGAGATACATGTCTTGGCTGGTGATAACAGCTATAAAGAGAGATACATGTCTTGGCTGGTGTAACAGCTATAAAGAGAGATACATGTATTGGCTGGTGATAACAGCTATAAAGAGAGATACATGTCTTGGCTCGGTGGATAACAGCTTATAAAGAGAGATAACATGTATTGGCTGGTGATAACAGCTATAAAGAGAGATTAAATGTCTGGCTGGTGATAACAGCTATAAAAAAGAGATACATGTCTTGGCTGGTGATAACAGCTATAAAGAGAGATAATGTCTTGGCTGGTGATAAGCAGATTAAATGAGAGGTAAATGTATTGGCTGGTGAAACAGCTATAAGAGAGATAAATGTTTGTCTTTGCGTGATAACAGCTATAAAGAGAGATACATGTATTGGGGCTGGTGATAACAGCTATAAAGAGAGATACATGTATTGGCTGGTGATAACAGCTATAAAGAGATACATGTCTTGGCTGGTGATAACAGCTCTAAGAGAGATAATGTATTGGCTGGTGATAACAGCTATAAAGAGAGATACATGGTATTGGCTGGTGATAACACTATAAAGAGAGATACATGTCTTGGCTTGGTGATAAAGCTATAAAGAGAGATAGTGATAACAGCATGAAGAGAGATAGCATAAACTACAGATATGTTTGTAAGGACTGAGTCCCCATATTAGAAGTGTGACTATATTAAACAATCCAAAATAAGGCCTTCGATGCATTCCAAACTCTTTCATCCATCTTTAATTATCCAGATGTTTTCATATTTTTCTGGCCAGATTTCCAAACTATTAAACACAGTTTATGGTATGAACTTGCAAATCTTATTCAACGTTCAGGACCTCTGTATACACTGAGTGTTACAAAACATTAGGAACATCTTACTAATATTGAGTTGCAGCCCCTTTTGTCCTCAGAACAGCCTCTATACGTCGGGGCATGGGCTCTACAAGGTGTCAAGTGTCCACAGGGATGCTGGCCCATGTTGACTCCACAGGGATGCTGGCCCATGTTGACTCCACAGGGATTGCTGCTGCCCATGTCCTGACTCCACAGGTGGATGCTGGCCCATGTTGAACTCCACGAGAGATGCTGGCCATGTTGACTCCACAGGATACTGGCCCAATGTTGACTCTCAATTGCTTCCCACAGTTGTGTTCAGTGGCTGGATTGTCCTTTGGGTTGTGTGGACCATTTCTTGATACACACGGGAAACTGTTGCGTGAGCGTGAAAAACCCTAGCAACGTTTGCAGTTCTTGACACACTCAAAACTGGTGCGCCGGACCACCTACTACCATGACCCCGTTCAAGGCACTTAAATATTTTGTTCTTGCCCATTCACCCTCTTGGAATGGCCACAACCCATTTTCTCAATTGTCTTCCAAAAGCTATAAAATCACTATTTTAAGCTTGTCATCCTCCCCTCATCGGAACTTGATTGAGGTGGGGATTTAACACAGTGACATTCAATAAGGGATCACCTGGATTCACCTGGTCAGTCGATCATTGTTCCTTATGTTTTGTACACTCAGTGTGTAACTTATTAAACGTTTCAGGACGTCATGTACATAGGGCTTAGTTCAAGCGGAGAGTAAGTGTTGTTGGCGGAATGTCTGTGTGAAGGTGATTTCGTTTATTGGCTGCTCCCAGTTGCCCTGTGTCATGACACCTTCTAAGTGTTGTGTATGTTTCGCAGCTTACTCCCTTCCCAGGCGGGTTCAAGTGCTTCACCTGCTGAAGACATAAAAATCACTATTTAAGCTGTCTCCTCCCCTTCATCGACACTGATTGAGGTGGATTTAACAAGTGACATCAATAAGGGATCACCTGGATTCACCTGGTCAGTCGATCATGTTCCTAATGTTTTGTACACTCAGTGTGTAACTTATTAAACGTTTCAGGACCTCTGTACATAGCTTATTCAAGGCGGAATAGGTTGTTGGCGATGTCTGTTAAGGTGATTCGTTATGGCTGTCCCAGTGCCCTGTGCATGACACCTTCTAAGTGTGTGTATGTTTCCGCAGCTACTCCATTCCCAGGCGGGTTCAAGTGCTTCACCTGTGAAGAAGCACCTGACAACTATGAGTGTAATCGCTGGGCGCCAGACCTGTACTGCCCGCGAGGTGAGTCAGACCACTAGGACAAACCATTGTTCTTCTCAGCACCGTTGACGATTACATTATGACTTCAAGCTCAGGAAGTAATACTCAATGTGTAAATTCTACACTCCCTCTGCTCTCGGATAGGCCTACTCTTATTTTGTATTTAGATTAGGTGTTCTTTCCTTCTCTGAGTGCTTCCAACAAAGTTGTAAATTCCCACTCTGTTGGTTCAATGGAGGCCTCTGTACCTGGGTATTATTGAGTATAATGTCACCCTGCTGTTGTCATGGTTAGCTCATAAATAGCTAACCTCATCAAGAGAGTTAGCGTGGCGCGACCACAATCAGGCCAGATTTACAGCACTCTCTTAAGGACTAATAAGTTACTGTGGCCGAGCCCTAGACAAGACACATTCTTTGTATGAATAACAACCTCATAGATTGTTGGATAGAGAGATGCTGTGCTTGACCTAAACTTCCTGGAATGCACTGTGTAACGTATGGCAGAGGCTCCAATTCAGATACCTTATGGCAGAGGCTCCAATTCAGATACCTTATGGCAGGCGCGTCAATTCAGATACCTTATGGCAGGGGCGTCAATTCAGATACCTTATGGCAGGCGCGTCAATTCAGATACCGTATGGCAGGGGCGTCAATTCAGATACCGTATGGCAGAGGCGTCAATTCAGATACCGTATGGCAGGGGCGTCAATTCAGATACCATATGGCAGAGACTTCAATTCAGATACCGTATGGCAGAGGCGTCAATTCAGATACCGTATGGCAGGGGCGTCAATTCAGATACCTTATGGCAGGGGCGTCAATTCAGATACCTTATGGCAGGGGCGTTATACACATCTAGATGTGTATAAGAGACAGTACATGTATTGGCTGGTGATAACAGCTATGAAGAGAGATAGATTAAACTACAGTATATGTTTGTAAGGACTGAGTTCCCCCATATTAGAAGTGTGACTATATTAAACGAATCCAAAATAAGGCCTTCGATGCATTCCAAACTCTTTCATCCATCTTAATTATCCAGATGTTTCATATTTTTCTGGCCAGATTTCCTAAACTAATGTTATTAACACAGTTTATGGTATGAACTTGCAAATCTTATTCAACGTTTCAGGACCTCTGTATACACTGAGTGTACAAAACATTAGGAACATCTTACTAATATTGAGTTGCAGCCCCTTTTGTCCTCAGAACAGCCTCAATACGTCGGGGCATGGACTCTACAAGGTGTCAAGTGTTCCACAGGGATGCTGGCCCATGTTGACTCCACAGGGATGCTGGCCCATGTTGACAGTCTCTGCCATACGGTATCTGAATTGAAGTCTCTGCCATATGGGATATCTGAATTGACGCCCCTGCCATATGGTATCCAATTAAAGTCTCTGCCATACGGTATCTGAATTGAAGTCTCTGCCATACGGTATCTGAATTGAAGTCTCTGCCATATGGTATCTGAATTGACGCCCCTGCCATATGGTATCTGAATTGAAGTCTCTGCCATACGGTATCTGAATTGAAGTCTCTGCCAACGGTATCTGAATTGAAGTCTCTGCCATATGGTATCTGAATTGAAGTCTCTGCCATATGGTATCTGAATTGAAGTCTCTGCCATACGGTATCTGAATTGACGTTCTCTGCCATACGGTATCTGAAATGACGCGCCGCCA
>NC_036875.1:36919762-36926804 GCF_002910315.2 Salvelinus sp. IW2-2015 | reverse complement strand
TCAATTCAGATACCGTATGGCAGAGACTTCAATTCAGATACCGTATGGCAGAGGCCTCAGATGGAGTTAGTCTGTAGTGTTTTTATCCCACAAACTCTGAACAGAAAAAATAACAGTTTCTCTCTCAATTCTTAGTACCTCGTTAAGCTGAGTTAACTCAGTATCCATCCATGCTAACCAAAAAAGTGGTATTGTAGCTACCAGGTGAATATGTCTTATTTACTATCTTTATTATTCTAAACAGAGTCTAGATACTGTTACACGCGGCACAAGATGGACATGGAGGGGAACAGTGYCTCTGTGACAAAGCGTTGTGTGGCTTTGGGAGACTGCCTCTCTACTGGATGCTCTGAAGAAGACCATGAAGKAACCAGGGTAAGGAGTGGGAAGTATTCAATAAGGGGAATAGTGTTGAGAGGTTAGATTCAAGATGAGAAGGTGAGAAGAGGGGAATAGTTTGGCCTGGTGTTGGGAGGTTAGAATGGAATGATGTGGGGTAGGAGTTTCTCTGGCGTAACTATTCTGGTTGACTTTGGGCATGGCATTTTCTTACTTGGAAAATAAGAAACATTTATTATATTAAGCAAACCAGACGGCACCATTTAAAAAACATTTTTTTTATGGATAGACCGGTGGCACACTCATACATTATTTACAAATGAAGAATGCACGCTTAGTGAGTATGCCAGATCAGAGACAGCAGGGATGACCAGGGATGTTCTCTTGATAAGTGTATGAATTGGACCATTTTCCTGTCCTGCTAAGCATTACAAATGTATCAAGTCCTTTTGGGTGTCAAGGAAAATGTATGGAGTAAAAAGTTATTATTTTCTTTATGAATGTAGTAGTAAAGTAAAAATAAAAGTTGTCAAAAATATAAATAGTAAAGTCAAGTACAGATACCCCCAAAACTACTTAAGTAGTACTTTAAAGAATATTTACTTAATATTGGCCGGGGGGTCAGAACCAGAGTCAGACTATGTGAACATGGCCCTTTATGTTACGGCCTGTCCATGTCTCCACCACTTAACGGTGCTTTTGAGTTCATCTGGAGATCCTCCACAGTGCTCACTCCAGTACACTGCCATTCTAATTCCTGGTGAAAGGTGTGTCCTCACAACCTCGGAAGTCTGCATGAGTCCCTGGAGAGAGGGAGAGACAGAGAGGAGAGATGGAGCAGAGAGAGAGAGAGAGAGAGAGGGGGGAGGGAGAGAAAGAGAGAGAGAGAGAGGGGAGGGAGACAGAGAGAGAGCAGAGAGAGCGAGGGAGAGCAGAGAAGAGAGAGAAAGAGGGAAAGCAGAGAGAGAGCGAGGAGAGAGCGAGGAGGAAGAGAGAGAGAGAGAGAGAGAGAGAGAGAGAGCGCAGAGAGAGAGAGAGGGGAAAGCAGAGAGAGAGAGTGCAGAGAGAGAGAGAGAGAGAGAAGAGGGAGCAGAGAGAAGGGAGAGAAGGAGAGAGCAGAGAGAGGGAGAGCAGAGAGCGAGGAGAGAAGAGAGAGAAGAGAGAGAGAGAGCAGAGAGAGAAGCCCGCAACAGGAAAAGATAGAGCTTGACCCTATATAAAAGTTGGACATTAACTTTATGAAAGGATGTGTGAAATATTTCAAAAGGAGCATTCCCTTTAGAAGTAAACACTGTATTCAATACTATAGACTATATGTCTGTCAAGGCTATACTAAAGGCTGTATGTCTGTTAGTAAAAATGGAAAACTGCCATTGATTCCACTGGAGGAAGGGGAGAGAGAGAAGAGTGTTATCTAATGATAAAACTTTTCTCCTTAGGTTTGCACAGCGTGCTGTGAGGGGAATATCTGTAACCTTCCTCTCCCCTGGAACATGACGGAGGCTGTGTTCGCCACCACCTCACCCCTCAGCGGCACCACAGGGCTCTCACAGTGCTACACACTAACATCCATCCTGCTCTACTTCACCCTGCTCAACTCCAGCTATGTCTGACCAGTGGAGAGAAACACTAATATATATAGCATTTTATTTAACAGTTGAAGGTCTGATATGACTAGATGGACTCAATATACACCCTATGGAGATAGGACTCACTACAGGTTTTGGACAATTTATTTCCCTTTTAATTCAATAGGAAACCAGTTTTGATTATCTTTCATYGTTATGCAGGGCCTCAATAAAACAAGCACTTAGAGCTCGACACTGCTTCTGAAACAGGCAATATGGCTGTCAATCTTGAAGGATCAAACATACTAAATATCCCAGTATGACACTGCATCATTCTCCCCCTACTAGTCTTCTGCACAGGGACAGAAGGAGGGGAAACTGTGGCGTGTTTGGACTCGTCAGTAGGCTATAGGCCATTGTAAAAGCTGCAATATTTTCCAGTGATGAGGAAGAGTAACAGACAGACAGCAGCTTCTGTGAGGATTAGTCTGCTTGAAACTTTATTGTGCTTTTATGTTTTCACATTTGTKAGTCAGTTCCCCATGTTGTATGTTTGATACATTATGTACATATACATAGTATTTATTTTTTTAAGGAACATGGTTGTTAGACAGTGAATGTGTATGTGTGAAATGTTAGCATTTAGGTAAAGTGGAACAGATAACATAGGCACTGCTCATGCTTTTATGTGTAGTATGTGGAAAGTATTTTTAACAACAGAAAGAGAGCCTGGTGCCCATCAAACAAACGTATAACGCTTTGCATGAGGTGGTGTTTCTGTTGTGGAAAAACTATTTCCTCAAACCTTAAAAAGGATTCAAGTTAATTACAGGTCTATTTTGGCTTAACATTTTCCGATGATGAAAAATAAATCTGACTTTCCACACAGTACAGTAAACTACCCCCATAGCTAAGCACAAGGCTGCTGTACTGTAATTCTAGGATTTATAACTGATCATTGCAGTTTTAGTGAGAGGCAACAATGCATGACACCATTATTTACTGATACTACATTACATATGCTCTTAACCAGAGCTCCTTACTGTAGTGAGGGTATACATGTTCATACTTGTCCCCCATGGGAATCGAACCCACAACCTTGGTGTTGCAAGCACCATGCTCTACCAACTGAGCCACACAGGAAACGCACCATGCTCTACCAACTGAGCCACACAGGATGCTCTTTAGTAGTCTTTTACTCACCCCTGTTTTAATGTTTTCCGTTCTCGTGACACATACCTCTGGTGTTTATACGGTGTTTTGTGACATGTTTGTCATCCATCACTCTTTGTTGGCCGGTGTGGCTGCCTGGCCGGCCGAGAAAAATGCAGAGTTAGCAAATACAGTGTTATTGTTCTCCAGGCTTTTATGATTTGTTTAGGCTGACCGCCCGAGACATAGAGGAGACCGGTAATTTCAAAKGGTATTTGAACCAAGGTGTGCACGCCTCCATCTCTACTGTCTGTTCAGTAGCACTACAGGCAAATACTAAGAGGAAAAGAGTGAAGCGTRATTTACAGATGGCAAACGTTTTTATCTACTGTAGTCTGCTCTGTTCACATTTAATAAATTACATTTTGTTTTTTTATGGCGGGCCTTGTGTTTTCCAATATCATAGCAAGATTTTATCCTGTATTCTAAGCCTTATCCAGAAATGAGAATTGCACCAAATTTGCATTTGTCTGAGGATGGTGCTGGACCATCTGAAATAAACAGAAAAAGGGGCAGCTTTAAATAAAGGTTTAAATCCAGGTCATGTGACGATTGCTCAAAACACAGGGCCCTATTTATGGGGTAACAAAGGGATTCTTTGGGATTTTGGCAATGAGGCCCTTTATCTACTTTCCTAGAGTCAGATGAACTCAAGGACACCATTTTATGTCTCTGTGTCAAGTACGAAGGAAGTTAGAGGTAGTTTCGCTGTTAGCATGCTAGCAGATACCCATAGACTTCCAGTCATTGCGCTAAAGCTACTTCACATTGGCTCGCGAAATTACCTCTAACCTTCATACTGGACACAGAGTCATAAAAATTGTATTCATGAGTTCATCTGACTCTGGGTAAGTAGATAAAGAGCCTCATTGCCAAAATCACAAAGTATCCCTTTAAGGGCTAGAACATGTTGTTTCCCTTTAAATCAACCAGGCAATACTAGAGTTTATCTTTAAAATATTTCACACGGTCTTTTGCATTGTGACCTGAGTTTCAACATATCTTGCCAGATGTTGCCTTACTCTGACTCTAGAGAAGCACCGTACAAGGGCGTTTGCATGAGTTGATCAACATTGATAATGTGGCTGTTGCATGTTATGTTGTGCCAATTGATATTATGTAAATATCCTCTCTGTTTTTTTATATGCAATGTTTTTGTAAATAACTGTATATATAGATGTGAACGACTTTGTAACTTCATATTAAAGATGAAGACATGACCACTTAGTCAATGGYGTATGAGATAAGTGTTATTTGAGTAACAAAACAATACTACTGTAGTGCTGGAAACCAATTCAACCAATGGTCTGACCAAACTAGGCCTGAATACCCATTCAGAGTCAGACAAGAGAATCAGCATTCAAYCACTATGCTTCGTCCTCTCACTACATTTACATTTAAGTCATTTAGCAGACGCTCTTATCCAGAGCGACATACAAATTGGAAAGTTCATACATATTCATCCTGGTCCCCCCGTGGGGAATGAACCCACAACCCTGGCGTTGCAAGCGCCATGCTCTACCAACTGAGCCACACGGGACCACTACAGTAGGAATTAGTGGGAGATTCCTGTAGGTGAGGATCATTTGATAGATGTCCCATTTTTGCCATGCATCTGCATTCCATTGCTATTCACAGCCGTCCTTTTTCCACAGATTGCAGAATTTCCATCAGTTGCGGCCCAAGCCCCAGCCCAAACCCCCAGCCCAAGCCCCAGCCCAAGCCCCAGCCCCCAGCCCAAGCCCCAGTGTGGTGCCTATAAATCTGTTTGTTTTTCTACCCGTCCAACATAAAAGTGACGTCTGAGAATAACTCTTCGGAACCGAGCAGACCCATGTCATCAGTAGAATCGGCAGCGGTTCCTGATAAGCCATCCCTGGAGTGTTGATCTAGGGGCCCCTGTGTGCCTCTGACAGGCCCCTGATTCCCTGTTCTAATACTTAGAGGTGGCAAAGCAAACAAACAACCCTTCAGTCTGGACAGTGTTTATGTCCCCCTTGGTTGAGGAATAGTCGCTATGCTGATCCTCAGGGCAGGGTAGCCCTACTGGTAGTATACAGTGTCTGGTGTATTGGACTCCAAAGGGATGGAATGCAACAGTATAAGCAATAGGCACTAGGTAAAAGCGCATCATTCAAGAGAAGGCATTCAAGAGTAAATATGACAAATTGACGGTTTAACATTGAAAATAAACTGAATTGTGGTGCTTTGTTCCAATTCAGATCCAGATTACTTGAGCAAACAGTCAAAACAAGTGATTAAATACRATACAACAGTAAAATCTGTTGGGACTGGGTGATGTTCTCCATGGTGAGTTATGGTCTGGTCCCAGTGGCCTCAGACTGCTCCCATAGTGAGGCGTTGTTTGGGAACATGACCCCAGTTGGATAGAACTCCAGGGGAGTCAGGGGTTAATATCCTGGGGCCTTTGTCCGCTTCGTACCGCATATGGACTCCGCGGCGAAAATGAAGTCGACTTTGTAGAAAATTCTAAAGGCTTTAGGTTTCACTCTGAGGTGGCGTCAGTGGTAGCTGGGGTTCTTAGGTAATGTCCTAATCTGGAAACAGCCGTATATGTATGGCAGTCAGTGGGAGAAAAATATCTKGTTCTCTTTTTTGCCTTCTCCTCTTTCAGGGGCAGCGAAAACAGCAATAGCGTTCTCAGGCTTTAAACCCTGCAGTGTAATTTCCAATCCTTTTTTTTCTCAAAGGGATTAACCTCTTTCTCTTTTGCCTCAGGATCTGTGTTCATTTAAAGGTGACCGGTGGAGTGGTTGTGTTGCCCAGAGATCTGCTCTCACAGCCTCTCACCGTAGGAAAAGAGAAAACCATGAACATGAGTTAAGAGGAGTCAACAAGAAACCACAGCCATACAGAAGCATGAGAGAGAGAGAGGGGGAGAGCAGAGAGAGGGAGAGAGAGTCGGAGAGAGAGAGGGAGAGAGGAGAGAGTGAGAGAGAGCAGAGAGAGAGAGAGGAGGGAGAAGAGAGAGAGAGGAGAGAGAGAGGAGAGAGAGAGAGGAGAGAAGAGAGGAGAGAGATGAGCAAGAGATGAGTAGAGAGAGGGAAGAGGGAGAGGGAGAGAAGAGAGAGAGAGCAGAGAGAGAAGCCTGAAACAGGAAAAGATAGAGCTTGACCCTTATATAAAAGTTGTGATTGAGGGCTGTTTCAGTTCTGGTTGTTGAATGACTTGTTTTTAGTGATTGTGATTGAATGCTGTTTCAGGCCTAGTTGTCGAATGCCTGGCTGGTGCAGGGTTTCAAGAATGATCCTCATTGTATGAGGGCACGGCTGCATATCCTGTTCAGCTTCTACCTGCTGAGATTTTAATTACCCTTAGAGGACTCTCAGGGAAGAGGGATCTGCAATGGAAACACATCAAGTCCTCTCTCACTGCAGGGGAAAAACCCAACAACACAGCACAGTACAGGGCTCTCTGGATTCCTGTGCCATTTAGCAGACGCTGTGCATTGAAACAAGTGGTTGCCGGTGGCAATGGTATTCTTGTAATGGCAATAATGGTCACCTGACATAAAGTAGGCTACAGTACAAACATGGTTACCTGACATAGCTTTTAAGTGGAGTAAAACAAGGCTGTCCRTTGTCTCCATATCTAAACTCAGCAAAAAAAGAAACGTCCCTTTTTCAGGACACTGTCTTTCAAAGATCATTCATAAAAATCCAAATAACTTCACAGATCTTCATTGTAAAGGGTTTAAACACTGTTTCTCATGCCTGTTCAATTAACTATAAACAATTAATGAACATGCACCTGTGGAACGGTCGTTAAGACACTAACAGCTTACAGACGGTAGGCAATTATGGTCACAGTTATGAAAACTTAGGACACTAAAGAAGCCTTTCTACTGACTCTGAAAAACACTAAAAGAAAGATGCCCAGGGTCCCTGGTCATCTGTGTGAAC
>NC_036875.1:36901351-36919737 GCF_002910315.2 Salvelinus sp. IW2-2015 | reverse complement strand
TGTGGCACATGCCTTAAGGCATGCCTGCAAGGTGGCATGAGGACTGCAAGATGTGGCCAAGGGCAATAAATTGTAATGTCCGTACTGTGAGACGCCTAAGACAGTGCTACAGGGAGACAGGACGGAAGCTGAATGTCCTCGCAGTGCAGACCACGTGTAACAACACCTGCACAGGATCGGTACATCCGAACATCACACCTGCGGCACAGGTACAGGATGCAACAACAACTGCTGAGTTACACCAGGAACGCACAATTCCTCCATCAGTGCTCAGACTGTCCTCAATGGCTGAGAGAGGCTGGACTGAGGGCTTGTAGGCCTGTTGTAAAGGCAGGTCCTCACCAGACATCACCGGGCAACAACGTCGCCTATGGGCACGAACCACCGTCGCTGGACCAGACAGGATGGCAAAAAGTGCTTTTCACTGACGAGACGCAGTTTTGTCTCACCAAGGGTGATGGTCGGATTTGCGTTTATCGTGAAGAATGAGAGCGTTACACCGAGGCCTGTACTCATGGAGCGGGATCGATTTGGAGGTGGAGGGTTGTCATGTCATGGGTCTAGGGGCGGTGTGTCAAGCATCAATCGGACTGAGCTTGTGTCTATTGCAGGCAATCTCAACGCTGTGCGTTACAGGGAAGACATCCTCCTCCCTCTATGCGGTACCCTTCCGGCAGGCTCATCCTGACATGACCCTCCAGCATGACAATCGCCACCAGCGCATTACGCTCGTTCTGTGCGTGATTTCCAGGAAATCAGTGTTCTGCCATCGGCTCATGTACGAAGAGCCCGGTCTGCAAATCCCATTGAGCACATCCGGGACCTGTTGGATTCGGAGGGTGAGGGCTGGCCATTCCCCCCAGAAAGTCTCGGGAACTTGGGCAGGTGCCTTGGGTTGGCAGACTGGGGTAAAATATCTCATAGCAAGAACTGGCAAATCTGGTGCAGTCCACGAAGGAGGAGATGCACTGCATGTACTTATTGGCAGTTGGCAGTTATGGGTGGCCACGCAAGATACTGACTGTTACACTTTGACCCGCCCGCCCCCCGCCTCCACCCTTTTTGTTCAGGGACATCATTAAATTCAATTTCTGTTAGTCACATGGTCTATGGAACTGTTCAGTTATGTCTCCAGTTTTGAATCTGTTATGCTTCATAGTAAATGTTTACACATGTTAAGTTTGTCTGAAAATAAACACAGTTGACAGTGAGAGGACGTTTCTGCTTGAGTTTATTTATTATGGCCATTGAAATAACCTAACTATTTAAAATTTAGATCCAACAAGGGAACATCAAGGGGTTAGGAAATAGGGGGATATAAACTAAATGTGTCCAATGTATGTGTCCGATGACTTCCTAGTTATTTCCCTAAGTCGCAACTGATCCGCTTGCAACAGAGTCATTGAAGATCTTGAACAAATGCTTTTCTAGCCCTCTCTGGAGTTAAAACCAGTAGTTATGACAAGTGTAACCAATATTAGTACTTCGTTAAAATATTCAGTGTTCGCACTATCCGTTTGTAGTACCAAGTCAATGGGGCGGATGGTGAAGTAGACATACTTTTGGGTAATTGTAACATCAATCAAAAAAATATAAATGAACTTACCACGAATAATTTCAATAAAAAGTTGCAAAAATAGAATACGATTCTGCAATTCTAAATGGAGATGGTAAGCTCGTCTATTTATGGAAAATTACGATTGAATTAACTTTTTCGTCCTATCACAGTTAACTTACTTACTAATCGGCACTGCCCTATCTGTCCAGATGTACTCCTTTTTTTAAATCATTTGAACAAAGAATATATTTCATTTCTATTTGGAATGCTAAGCCAGGACAAAATTAAAACGTTGCCTATTTATTATAATGAATATGAGTTTGGTAGGCTAAAATTTATGAAATATTAAGCTTAAACCTCTCACTAATAAGCTCACATCCATACATAATATACCACATAATATATTATAGGTATATGAGTGATATAACCATATATCACTCATATACCCCCTAAAATTCCAAATGGTTCTCCCAGTAGACGGATTGCCTTTATATTTCAGATCGAACGGCGTTTTGTTTGTTTTTTGTTCGGTTATTCTGTTTTTTTTTTTTTCTGGTGTCCGTTTTTTTTTTATTTTCTCTTGAACAGGAGAGGAGAGAAGAAGATCTACTTTATTTATTTTTTTATTTTTTTTTTTGCTGGTTGGTTTTTTATTTGGTTTTTTCTGTTTTGTTTTTTTATTCTTGTGTCGTTTCTGCTTTGGTTTATGGTTTATGTTATTTTGTATTACTGCCGGCTGTGAATCTAAATATACAGCCACGAGGCAGGGGCGCCCCACACCCCAGGCCGCTCAGGGACCTGCAGGGGAAAGGGGAACATGCGACAACTGCTGTACACAAGTCAGTGGCTGCATTTTTGACTGACCTAGAATATGTGATTTAATTTATCCTTTATTTTAACCAAGGATGTCACACTCAGAAATGTTGATATCATACATGTTATTTAATTTTATGTTTACAGTACGTTGGTTTCCAGAGAGCATGTTGTTGCACACTTTCCTTTATTGAAGTCTTGGTGGTTTCTGTCAGTTCAACTTTATTGATATAGCCGGTCGACCTTTCATATAGTATTTCTATGTCAAAAAGATAATTGAACTTCCCAATTAGACACATACACATCACACAAAGCAAGTACAGCAATAGCGCTGTTGGATTTGAACACGATTAACCTTAGGAACAACTGCTCAGCTGTATTGCCTCTTGTTTGGTCTCTGTGTTGTGATGTACATTGTTAAATCTCATGACCTGTGTGGATGTGATGATCTTATTGATTGTGTGTCTGTGGTGGCTCGTGTGTAAATCCCTGTAAAACCCTACTGTCCGCCCCCGTTCCACCCTCCCCCTCTCCATCCAGGTGCTGAAGGCAGGCGGTGATGCCCCACAGGGGGGGAGCAGGCCAACCTGTACTGGTAAACGATTGCCCCTCGACTCACGCCCAGGAATAAAGCCAGGACATTGCTGATTGTCACAGAGGTCCATCAAGAGGCCTAGCCACCGGGGTCAGTCCAGAGGCCTAGCCACACAGCGGGTCCAGTCAGAGGCCTAGCCACACAGGGGTAGTCCAGAGGCCATAGCCCACACAGGGGTCGTCAGAGGCCTAGCCACACAGGGGTCAGTCAGAGGCCTAGCCACAACAGGGGTCAGTCAGAGCCTAGCCACAACCAGGGTCAGTCCAGAGGCCTAGCCACACAGGGTCAGTAAAGCGGCCTAGCCACACAGGGGTCAGTCAGAGGCCTAGCCACACCGGGGTCGTCAGAGCCTAGCCACAACGGGGTCAGTCAGAGGACTAAGCCACAACAGGGGTCAGTCAGAGGCCTACCACACAGGGGTCAGTCAGAGGCCTAGCCCCACAGGGGTCAGTGTGGTCCTTGTGGGCTTTCTCTATGTTAGCCTACTCACCAAAGCCTAACCTACAGTATATAAGCCCCAATGACATGGGGCTGCTTACTTTGGTCCATACACCGTGTTTCTCCTGTTTGCTCATCTTCCTGAGGCACACTTCTCACCCCGCTCACGGTAAGTCGGCTTGTGTTCTGTAGCCGTCATCAGATCAGATCCTGCAGCCGTGGGTCCTTAGCCAGCAAGGACTTATGTCACCAATTGAATTTGAATCATTAGTGTTGCCTCCTATCCACTCTCTTAATGTTAAGGTGACTGGAAGGAGTGTTTTTCTGTTTTCTGTGTTCATGTAAAGGGGACAGACTCCGAATGGAAAAAGAGACCAAAGAAAGCACAGCAATATTCGAAGAGTATTTGGATACGTTTACAGTAAATTTGTCAAGACAGTCCAAATCATTGAGAATTAAGATGAACAAATCGTAACTCTATTTTTCATGATCCTTCTGTTTAAACAGTGAGTTATGTATTCTGTTGGAGTTAGTGTAGCATCCTAATTGTTTCCAAGGCACACTTGAACGAATACACCTCGGGCTGCGTTTAGACAGGCAGCCAATATCCTGATCTTTTTCCCACTAATTGTCCTTTTGACCAAATCACATCTTTTCACATCACATTTTTTTCAGAGTTAATCTGATTGGTCAAAAGAACCAAATTAGTGGGAAAAAGTCAGAGTTGGGCTCCTGTCTAAAGGCAGCTGAGTGTATTGTTCAAGTGTGCTGGACAATTAGGTTTGGTATTATGGGGTAAAGGTCAAATGGTAATCCATGATTTGTGTTTTAAAGCTTGGTGTGGATGGGCTGTTGGTCTCCAACACTACAGTATCCAGGCTGAGACCCCTACAGGACCCCCAGAGTAAAGAGGTGGGAGGGTTGGCGGGCCAGCCCATCAAGGAGCTCTCTACAGCGGCACTTGAGAGAGATGTCAGCCTGACAAAAGGTAGGTAGGATAAAGACGGATCATCCATAACACTGCTAATGGCTGTTTGCTGCAGCTGGTACTGGCCTGATTGATTGACTTGGTTGGGTGGTGGTGTATAGAAATGTTATTTTCATTCACCAATATTGTTCTTTCTCATTGAAGGTAAGGTGCCAATCATTGGAGTTTGGGGGTGTGCCTGGACAGATGGCCCTGGACAAGATCTGTGCTGGAGCCTCATTGGTCCAGTTTTGTATTCACTTCTTTTAACCTATCAAGGTCCACCAGTTGTCACCAAAAATCAAAAGGAACTAGAACAGCTTTTAAAGTAAGTGTGAACTTACATTGTGTTTTGTTTTTTTTTTACTTCGTGACTTAATGTGGTGTTCATCTAGTCAAAGTGCCTTTATTGTAGTAATTCTGACCGTATCCTATGTTTTTACAGAGAACAAGGATTTGCAAGCAATATCAGATGCTGTGGGCTGACCATAGAGGAGCAGAGGGGAGATTTCAAACAACAAGTTCTAGAGGGGACAATGATCAAGGCTCTGAGTGTCAATATCAGTCGTTCTACTACTGGTTTTAGACTGACTACAATATAGACTGAATGGCCTTGTCAGTTTCCTGCTTTATTGAAGCTATAGTACATGAAGTTGGTTCCCTGGTCAATTCATGTAATGGCCTGGCTAGAAATGATATCTGATGCACATGCACAAATATACACGCGTATTGGGACCTGCCCATTTTCACGGTTCCTTTATGTATCTGTTGGTATTAGGCGACGTAACCGTAAGAATGGCTAAGTGATAAGTGACACCAAAAAGTGGCTAACAGTATTTTGACACTAGCAGTGCAGCATTGTCATGTGTAATGTATGTAAAAAAGAAAGCCTGTTTTTTTTTTTAAATTATGTAAATATAATGTGTGTTCTAACTGCAGGAAATACTATGTGCCTGCTATTATAGAACTATGTGAACTATAGAAATTGAACATTGTTCACAAATAGCTTCCATTCAAAGTGCTTAACTTGCACGTCCTTGTAAATCGCTGAACTGCTACGCCACGATAATGGAGACTCATCTGAAGTTTAGCGTGATCACCTAGCAATGAGCAGAATGACAATTACCTGACAATTACCATTTAGCCTTGCAGCAGTAGTCAGTTAACCACACTGAGGAAATATAACGCTTTGACATTTTAAAGAAAAGGGCAAATGGGCACCATTACTTGCCAAATGTCAGCAGGCTTAAATACACATGATCCACTGTAAGATGGTAAAACTGCCTTAACTGCTCAGCAGTATGCAGAACGGATGAGAAAGTGTACAGAATAAGAGGTTTCAGTGACAGAGAGCCAAGTCCAAGAGGATGCACTGATGGTTTCTCTGTCCTATTTCTGACCTGTTACATAGATTGAATTGAAATTGTAATGCCTCCTGTTACGAGTGTAATGTCAAGGGGTTACTCAATGTATGTTAAGTCGGTAACATTAAACTGTATAGTTGAGCTATTTGAGAAACATGAACTTTGAGCACACGCCCAGGCAAGAATAAAAATGTCCATTTAATTCTTAATGTCTTATGTCATGTTTTTGGGTGGCACGGGAATGCTGTCATTGGTCATCAAAGTTCCCGGTCGATCTTATGAGGCTCTATCGGAACTGTTGGTTACTCTCCTGTTATTCTCAGAGCCTGGCTTGTACTTCTTCTCCCCCAGTTGACTTCTTTAGGATTGTCCATTTTCATGGGCCTATGTATAAGGCCTGTACGGCACTTATAGCTCTCTTTTCAGTAAGGTTACTCATCTCAACAACCCCCTGAGCAAAATGTTTCTGCCTGAGTTTGTTCATTGTACCATATATTTTTTCTGTGTCAAGAATAACCTTCACCACCTACTCTCTAATAAGTGGGTTGATACAATCCTAGGGTAAAGAAGGTACTGCTCTTAATGTTTGAGGTCCTTCCTAAGGGGTCATGAGAATTCAAAGCAGGCACGGTCTTCGTGAATTCGATATCAGCCTGGCTTAACTCAGAGGCACTGTACTGTAGCATTGTGGGTAAATAAACATGTTATTCTTAGTGTTGCCACACACTAACACATTTCCTGAGGGTCTCCCTGGCTGCTGATTCCCTGACTCCGGGGGTCCTGCTGGCCGATCTATGTGGCCACTGCCTCTGATCTCAGAATACATGTAGGTCAGAATGTACAGCTGTGGAGGGATCCTTCTCTTCCTCCTGAGGATCCCAGTCGCAGACAGGCAAAGACCTTACTCCCCAAAGCTGGACTTGTCAGAAAAGGAGTGGTGTTGACAGAGAAGACTGGCTCTAAACAAAACGACCCATCTGACAATCTGAGCAGAGAACCCACTGTCAGAGATAGTTCATAGATGATTCTCTAAACACCATTCTATTTAGTCCAGTGCACATCAACTTAAGAGTCCATAGCAGATCTGGTTCAAATACACACAAAACATGACATAAGACTGAAGGTGAAAGCTACGATCCCTTATTGATGTCACTTGCTAATTGACTTTAATCTGTGTAGTTGAAGGGGAGGAGACAGGTTAAGATGGATTTTTTAAGCATTAAAACAATGTTGCTGGGTTTTTCCACACTCAGCAGTTTCCCGTGTGTCTCAAGAATGGTCCACCACCCCAGTGAATTTGTACCCTTTATGCCACCTTGCAAAACTTCCAACAGGTGAGAGAAATTACACAGTAAAACAAGAATTTGCCTCCAAACAAATTAATTAAACATTTTATAATTTAGTCCAGGCCATTTTTGCACTTCCGAAGGGAAAAATCTCCATTTCAGTTCTGGAATTTCGTTCGTTTTTTCAATTTAACTTATTTAAAAATAAAATGTGACCCGTTAAGGGTGTCCATTATATAATGACCGCATCTGCACTTCTCTTCAGTCATCAGGCGTGGCGTAAGTGTGAATCTGCCTGCTGTCAGCAGTGTTTCATAGTCCCACTCGCTCCCAGTGGTGTGATTCCAGCGCCTCTGAGCAAGTAGCACTGGTGTGGCGACATGTCTTGCAGCTGCCCTCAGGCCCCCAGGAATAGCACTGATGCCTCTAAGTACTTACCTTTCTCTGATTTTAGGCATCCTCGTTCGTTCCGAGAACACGACTACAGTGAGTCAGTCCACAACACGTGGATACCAAT
Organism: Salvelinus sp. IW2-2015; assembly: GCF_002910315.2. Classification (NCBI taxonomy): domain Eukaryota; kingdom Metazoa; phylum Chordata; class Actinopteri; order Salmoniformes; family Salmonidae; genus Salvelinus; species Salvelinus sp. IW2-2015. Next base: position 36,912,199 of record NC_036875.1, on the reverse strand, counting down.
ACACATAGACTCCTTGCCCATAATCTGCATGCAAAAGCTTGTAAACAAAACATGTTGACCAAACTTAACAGCTGCTCTTGTTCCTGGAGCATGCAAAGAACGTGAAAAAAAGGAAAATGGACTATACTCCTCATTTATTTTTGGGTCCTTGACTCCCTTTGACTTCCCCTGAGAATTAGGAGACTGCCGTCACATAGCACATATGAACTACTCGCTGCTTGGCGGAATACACTGTGGCTATAATATTCAAAATTGCTGGTCAATTCTGTACTGATGTCCCCCTCCCTCTCCTCTCTCTTGGTCAGTCAATGATAGTTCTCTTTTCCTCTTTTATAGATGATGCGGTTTACTTAAATGTGATATTTGTGTTTCCTTGATGTGCATTGGAACATCCAACAGCAAAGCCGTCAAAACTATTGTTTAACTCGACGGGACTACGTATCTAGTTGTTTATATGCTCCACTCATATAGAGAATACAATTGAGGTAGAGCTGATGTCTTTTGGATATTGGTCTTTTTGAAACTAATACAACCTTGAAGGTTGTGGGTGGACATGATCCAACAATAGTGGATATATGGAGACTACAGTAAACTGTAAGCATACATTAGGTGGTATTTTTTTTATACCTATTTCTCATCGCTGCGTTTACACAGGGAGCCCCAATTCTGATCTTTTAACTTCAGATATTTTTCAAGATCTTGATTGGTCAAAAGATTTAGAAAATGTATGATTTTGATACATTCCCTTTTATAGAATGTACTTACAGTAGTAACCCAGTGGTGCATTAAACATGTACAAATTCAATATAGCTTGCATTACATTACAATACAATACAGAAGGCTATAAATATGCTATCCACCCCCTTTCTCTGCATCACTTCTGGAGATCAGTTACTGTTTCCATATCGGCTCTGTAGGGTGGAGAGGCATCATCGCCATATCAATGGATAGCTTTACATCTACCATAGCCTCTGATCTTTTGGCTTGAATGAGAGGCTGCTGAGGCAAACATCCAGTTTTCCTGACGTTTTCAGATGGGAGTCAAGGCCTGGCTTTGAGTAGACAAGTAGGTACGCAGTGTGGTAACATTACTGTAGTTCCTAGTGAGAAAGCCCCAGAGATGTAAACTTGTAGAACCCGGGTTTACTCCTGGTGTTCCATACAGAGCTTTTCTCATCAAATCTTTAACAATTGGAATGTAAAGTAGGAATAGGTCAGGCAGACAGGATGACATCAACAGAGCACCTGAGGCAGGGAATGAACTAGAGCGGTCATCCTTTAGGTCACCAAAATCACCTGGTGCTCTGTGGAGTGTTGCCTCGGTTGCCAGTGTTCAAGAGGATCAGAAAGAAGCGATCTGCTGCTATGCCATGATACAAGGACCATATGGCATCGTCATGCGCTCACAGCAATACAGTTGAGTCAATTGAACGACCGCGTGTTGGACATGTAGTTTGATTGAAGTGGGTTGCTATAGAACTCTTGTGTCTTATCTTCGTAAAATACTGCCCTGCTAGAGGCTTGCCCCAGTCAAATATTAAGAACTGTTATGGAAGGTAGAAACGTATAGAGCAACCACGACTTCAGCCGCAAAGTGGTAAGGCCGCACTAGCTCCAGAATGGGAACCACCCAAGTGCTTGAAAGCGCGTAGCTCGTAAAATGTCCCTCGTCGCAACACTCACTACCGAGTTTCAAACTGCCTCAGGAATGCAACGCCCACAATAGCTTCATGAAATGGTTTCCATGGCCGCGCAGCCGCACACATGCCTTAGATCACCATGCGTAATTCAAAACGTTAGCTGGAGTGGTGTAAACGCACTCGCTGCCATTTGGACTCCCTGGAGGCAGTGGAAATGCGTTCCTCTGGAGTGATGAATCCACGCTTTACCATCTGGCAGTCCGACGGACAAAATCTAGGTTTTGGTGGATGCCAGGAGACCGCTACTTGACCGAATGCATAATGCCCACTGTAAGTTTGGTGGAGGAGGAATAATGGGTCTGGGGCTGTTTTTCATGGTTGGGCTAGCCCCTTAGCTCCAGTGAAGGGAAATCTTAAAGGCTAAGCATACAAATGGTATTCTAGACGATTCTTGTGCTTCCACATTTTGTTGCAACAGTTTGGGGAAGGCCCTTTCCTGTTTCAGCATGTCGAGATGGTGGGTGGAGGAACTTGGCCTGCACAGAGCCTGACCTCAACCCTATCGAAACCTTTGGGATGAATTTGGAGACGCCGACTGCGAGCCAGGCCCCTAATCGCCCAACATCAGTGCCCGACCTCACTAATGCTCTTGTGGCTTGAATGGAAGCAAGTCCCCCACAAGCAATGTTCCAACCATCTGTGGAGGCTGTTTTAAGCAGCAAAGCGCGGGACCAAACTCCATATTAATGTACACGATTTTGGAATGAGATGTTAGATCAAAACGTGTCACATATGACAACTAAAGACATGTACACATTCAAAAAAAAAAGAAACGATACAACAACAACAAAAAATTTGTGTTGTGTCGAGTGTGTTAGTGTGAATGCCAGGGGAGACACTGCCTCTGGGCACGGCATTCATCAGGTGTGAGATGCAAGGGCTGTCATCCATACTTCCCTGCCAAAGCCCATTATCAGCTACTCTCTTGATAGAATTACACACATCACACACATAACAGCTCAGAACGTATACAATAAGAGCAGACAAGGTTGTAAAATGCTATTGTGGGTCCTGTACTAATATTTGGTTCTATTTGATCTTATTTAGCTATGTCCTTGTAGAATATTGTGGGTGTTATATAACAAACACAGCTGCTGATAACCCCAAGAAAACACAGAGTAAGAGCCATGTAGGGAAAACATATGGGACTTCAGCTGCTCTTATCAGCTTCAGGAGAGTGTGGAAACAACAGGGGTAGTAGAACATGGCAGACAATAGTACTAACAACGGCGGTTCAGTGACGACAGGGTAGACTGACCTATTTTTGTTATCAAAGTTGAGTTCTTTCCGTGCTCTATCTAAAGTTAAGTAATGGGAAAAACAGCCATCTTAGCCTTTGACAAAATCCCTTTCTCCATCTGTCACGCTCTCTCTTCATCGCACTGCAGTAGGATGGTGGGTCTGTGAACATCTGGAGCGTGAGTGGAGATTATTATTCTGTGTTTTGATGCTTTACTAAGAATACAATCAGTTCATAGTTATTTCAATATAATTTCCCTAGATTATATGCTTTATGATTTTGGAGGCAGTGTGAATACATCAAGTTGACATGGCGGTTAGCTGGGGGAGGGGAGGTGAAGGGAGGGTGGAGGGTAGCCGCCTCGTCCTACCGGTTCTCTCCTGTCGTTGCGCTGCGTGTGATTTGTATGAATGCAGGCATCCTCATATGACATCGCCTAACTTCTCCTTTCCGACTAATTGAAAATTAAATGTTGTTTAAAGTATCGCCCTTTCTTAAACAAGCCATACGAAGCTGGTTACAATTTCAGTTTTATCCTCCAGAAAAGATAGAACAAATATTTAAAAAAATGTCATGGTTAAAATCAAATATATTAATTTATTTTAAAAAACATCTTTATGAAAAAAAAAAAAGATTTATTAATGATATTATGAATAGAAAAGGAGGACATTTCTCACATATGCAGTTATYGAAAATATATGGGAAAATCTGCTCAATCCAAATGTACAACCAACTGATTGCAACACTACCACAAAAATGGAGAAGGCAGGTGGAAAAGGGAGAAGGTATGGAACTTGTTTGCCTGGCATATATTAAAGATACAAATTGGCTGAAAGRAACTGGCAGAAATATTAAAATATACCAGTTTCATCTGAGGACAAAAATGTTGACAGCTGCACCATACAGGTTGCAAAATAATTGGGAGGAGATTTKATGTACCAATTCCATGGCATATGGTTTATGAACTGGTACAAAAAAACTACACTTAATTCAACACTAGGGTTTTTCAATTTAAAGTATTATAAAAAATTCATGCCACCAACAGAATGCTACAGTGCTGTGAAAAAGTATTTGCCCCCTTCCTGATTTCTTATTTTGTTGCACATTTGTCACACTTAAATGTTTCAGATCATCAAACAAATTGAAATATTACACAAAGATAACCCAAGTAAACACAAAATGCAGTTTAAGTGATGATTTTATTTATTAAGGGAAGAAAGCTATCCGAACCTTCATGGCCCTATGTGAATAAGTAATTGCCCCCTAAACCTAATAACTGGCTGTGCCACCCTCTGCAGCAACAACTGCCATCAAGTGTTTGCAAAAACTGGCAATGAGTCTTTCACATCGCTGTGGAGGAATTTTGGCCCACTCTTCTTTGCAGAATTGTTTTAATTCAGCCACATTGGAGGATTTTCGAGCATGAACCGCCTTTTTAAGGTCACGCCACAGCATCTCAATCGGATTCAAGTCTGGAATATGACTAGGTCACTCTGAAACCTTCATTTTGGTTTTTTAAGCCATTCAGAGGTGGACTTGCTGGTGTGTTTTGGATCATTGTCCTGCTGCAGAACCCAAGTGCGCTTCTGCTTGAGGGAACGAACTGRTGGCCGGACATTCTCCTTCAGGATTCAGAATTCATGGTTCCATCAATCACAACAAGTTGTCCAGGTCCTGAAGCAGCAAAGCAGCCCCAGACCATCACACTACCACCACCATATTGGACTGTTGGTATGATGTACTTTTTCTGAAATTAGAGGGTGACAGTGTAACTAGGCGAAGTGCTTGTGATTCTGAAAATGTCTAGAGATTAGGACACTACCTTGTACGAATGTTAATTTGATCCTATCTTTAATGTTCTTACATTGATGTAATGAAACACTGATAGGACTGATGAAGCCTTTGCACCTGGACTGGTAGGGGTGTTGTGAACTGTAGAGAAGCAGAGAATGGAGCGTGAACAACCATGACAGAGATTTTATGGATGGTTGGTGATCCATGGAAAGGATGAGACAGGAAAGAGAGGAAGGGGACATAAGTACAGGGGGGTACAGGGGTGGATGGGGGGGTGGAGGGAGGGGTATAATTACAGGGGCATATGGGTGCCCTGGTGACTGGGTTGGTCAGCTGTGAACCACAATCCCCCTGGAATGTCAGGGAAGGGGATTAACAAAGTGTAATCTGGAGCAGCAGGCAGATTGAGCTTAAGGTGTGTAGATGGTGTGTGTGTGTGTGTGTGTGTGTGTGTGTGTGTGTGTGTGTGTGTGTGTGTGTGTGTGTGTGTGTGTGTGTGTGTGTGTGTGTGTGTTGTGTGTGTGTGTGTGTGGTGTGTGTGTGTGTGTGTGTGTAGGTGTGTGTGTGTGTGTGTGTGTGTGTAAAAAATAACTATTATGGGTATTTCAAAAGACATTTGAAGTAGAATTTTCGATTTTTTAAGTTGAAAATACTCAAATGGACTCAAATAAAGCGATTTAAAATAAACTGACACAAATAAACCACAACAAATAACTGACTTAAATACACTGACTCATATACACTGACTCATGCACTGATCATAACACTGGCTCAAAATGACTAAAAATCACTGACTCATACACACTCCATGCATTTAACCCAGGTATTTGAAAATAGTATTTTAAATAACTTTCAAACACTTCCAATATAAGTAGTTGATTTGGGCTACATTATTTGAAGATACTCAAACACATTGAAAATATAAAAAATATTTAAAAATCTCAAGATTAAACTTATTTGAACCCAGGTCGTGTGTGTGTGTGTTTAAAGAACTCTGGAGACATTGTTTTATACAATGAGTGTACAAAACWTTAGGAACTCTTTCCATGACACAGACTGACCAGGTGAATCCAGGTGAAAGCTATGATCCCTTATTGATGTCCCTTGTTAAATCCACTTCAATCAGTGTAGATGAAGGGGAGGARACAGGTTAAAGAAGGATTTTTAAGCMTTGAGAYAATTGAGACATGGATTGTGTATGTGTGCCATTCAGAGGGTGAATGGGCAAGACAAAATATTGAAGTGCCTTTGAACAGGGTATGGTACAGTAGTAGGTGCCAGGCGCATCGGTTTGAGTGAGTCAAAAACTGCAACGCTGCTGGGTTTTTCATGCTCAACAGTTTCCCGTGTGTATCACGAATGGTCCACCATCCAATGGACATCCAAACCACTTGACACAATTGTGGCAAGCATTGGAATCAACATGGGCCAGCATCCACGTGGAACAGTTTTGACACCTTGTAGAGTCCATGCCCTCCACTTTGTAGAGTCCATGCCCACCTAGGAGGCCAAAACAAGTTCTCCTCCAACTCTTTCCCATATTTATTTAATTGCCGTAATCACCAGCTCACTCAGACTGCTTAATCATTTTTTGGAACACTTCAATGTGTCACTTTTTCCAGATCAAACCACTGATAAAAGGAGTCAGTGGTAAAAAGGTCAAAGGAAAACAGTTATTTTTTCAAGTCTGGCTAATAAAATGTTTAAATCGATKAAAGACTTTGGTGCATGTTAGAATTATCAGTGAACAGCCCAGGGCCCGGTTTCCCACAAGGTTCTAACATGAACTTAGCCTTAAGATACTTTTGGGAAACCGGGCCCTGGCCCTAAAGATCAAACACACTGATTTGTCGTTGTTAATGCTTCTAGCATATAGGAAGTATTAGTGTAGGAAATGATATGAGGTGAAAATGTCAGCCTTGCTGAGAAGGATTTCTATAAATGAAGACATTACCGTGGGAACGTGGTAAAAGGGCACAGCTATAGCGTCTCTAGGCGTAACCGACTAAACAATAAAGTGGATATTGAAGTAAGACATTGACAGTAAGGAAGCATGTTGTGAGAACTCCCAACATATTTATGGGTGTTGTTTCTGGTTCTGGAAGTGATCCAGGAAGTGTAACTGTTTTAGATGCATTATGGAAGTTTGCGTCATGGCAACTTGTTAGGGAGAGCGTGACGGACGGATAGATGGATGAATGGATGGATGGAGGGGGTTCTCTGACCCCTTTACAGTAAAACAGAAGAACAGAACCWACTTTTAACACCTGATTATAAGTGTAAAAAAATAGAAATTTGCTTGCTTGTTATGAAAGTTGGTATGGAAGGGAATCACTAAAATAGCATTTATTTTTTATATATTTTTTTATGTCTAACCTCCAATTTGACAACACACATTTGTGCTCTACTGATCCAACTATGTCCCATGGTGCAAAGCTCTCTATGCCCAGCACTCCCACACCGCAGCTTTCCCAGAAGCACMCTCTCTCTATGTCAGGTAAGCTGTGTTTGCTTTTGTCTGCCCAAGACCAAGTCCTGTAGTTCATTGCAAACCCCTGTTCTAATCTGTGTCTTAATTGAATGAATTGCCTGGCGTGAAGGTCTAACAGGATTAAGTGGTTGTGGGTATGAGAATGAAAAGACAGAGCACCCGTCCTGGCCCTGGACAACCCTGGGATTATTGTAGGCCGTCATTGTAAATAAGAATTTGTTCTTAACTGACTTGCCTAGTTAAAACATGTTTAAATAAAGTTGGAAGTTTACATACACTTAGGTTGGAGTCATTAAAACTCGATTTTCAACCACTCCACAAATCTCTTGTTCAACAACTATAGTTTTGGCAAGTCGATTAGGACATCTACTTTGTGCATGACACAAGTAATTTTTCCAACAATTGTTTACAGACAGATTATTTCACTTATAATTCACTGTATCACAATTCCAGTGGGTCAGAGGTTAACATACACTAAATTGACTGTGCCTTTAAACAGCTTGAAAATTCCAGAAAATGATGTCATGGCTTTAGAAGCATCTGATAGGTGAATTTACATAATTTGAGTCAATTGGAGGTGTACCTGTGGATGTATTTCAAGGCCTACCTTCAAACTCAGTGCCTCTATGTTTGACATCATGGGAAAATCAAAAGAAATCAGCCAAGACCTCAGAAAAAATTGTAGACCTCCACAAGTCTGGTTCATCCTTGGGAACAATTTCCAAATGCCTGAAGGTACCACGTTCATCTGTACAAACAATAGTACGCAAGTATAAACACCATGGGCCACGCAGCTGTCATACCGCTTAGGAAGGAGATGCGTTCTGTCTCCTAGAGGGAACGTACTTTGGTGCGAAAAGTGCAAATCAACCCAGAACAACAGCAAAGGACCTTGTGAAGATGCTGGAGGAAACAGGTACAAAAGTATCTATATCCACAGTAAAACAAGTCCTATATCGACATAACCTGAAAGGCCGCTCAGCAAGGATGAAGCCACTGCTCGAAAACCGCCATAAAAAAGCCAGACCACGGTTTGCAACTGCATATGTGGGACAAAGATTTTGGGGAGAAATGTCCTCTGATCTGATTAATCAAAAATAGAACTGTTTGGCCATAATGACCATCGTATGTTTGGAGGAAAAAGGAGGACGCTTGCAAGCCGAAGAACACCATCCCAACCATGAAGTACGGGGTTGGCAGCATCATGTTGTGGGGGTGCTTTGCTGCAGGAGGGACTGGTGTACTTCACAAAATAGATGGCATCATGAGGTAGGAAAATGATGTGGATATATTGAAGCAATATCTCAAGACATCAGTCAGGAAGTTAAAGCTTGGTCGCAAATGGGTCTTCCAAATGGACAATGACCCCAAGCAAAGTCAGGTATTGAAGTGGCCATCAAAAAGGCCTGACCTCAATCCTATAGAAAAGTTTGGGCAAGAATGAAAAAGTGTGTGCGAGCAAGGAGGCCTACAAACCTGACTCATGTTACACCAGCTCTGTCAGGAGGAATGGGCCAAAATTTACGCCAAATTATTGTGGGAAGCTTGTGGAAGGGTACCTGGAACGTTTGACCCAAGTTAAACAATTTAAAGGCAATGCTACCAAAATACTATTGGTGTAATGTAAACTTCTGACGCACTGGGAATGTGATGAAAGAAATAAAAGCTGAAATAAATCATTCTCTCTACTATTATTCTGACAATTCATTCTTAAAATAAAGTGGTGATCCTAACTGACCTAAGACAGGGAATTTTTACAACGATTAAATGTCAGGAAAAACTGAAACTTTAAATGTATTTGGCTAAGGTGTATGTAAACTTCCGACTTCAACTGTACATATAATTACACTGGCTACAGTATCTGACTGGGGCCAGAGCAGGTCTCTAACTGACTACACTGTGTCTATCTGACTGGGGCCAGAGCAGGTCTCTAAATGACTAAACTGTCTTTGACTGACTTGGGTCAGCAGCAGGTCTGAAACATTTGGAACGTGGAACATGAAAACTGGTTCTGGGGATCTGAATGAAAGCTCTGCTACAGAGATGTTATGTACATTAATGTAACGCAGACGAGGTACCGGCATATGTTTTGAAATAGATTCATGTCAATTTGAAGGAATGCAGAATAATTCAGACAGTTAATTAAACAGGAAATAATGAATTATGGATAGTTTTGTTTCTCCATTGTTCTTTTAAGTGGACAGACTTTCCCACTCCCTACAATATGGTACATCCTGCTGGCCTGGCTGAACACTGGCCCTGACTCAGTACACTTGAAACAATAAACTTAGCAAGCGCTGATTTCTTATGACTGTATGCTTTATGTTTTTGCAAGTGGTCCTTGGAGCCTGTTTATCACAAGAAGTGTGTGTGTGTGGGCGTGTGTGAGTGCACGCGTGATACAGTTGATGAATGGGGTCTTTTAATAAATATAGGCTGAACATGTTTTTATTCTATTTCAATTGAATGTTGGAAATTATTTGGGAGTCAGGTTTGATGTTAAYTATTMTTTTTTTAATGCAAACTAACAAGCAACTAGTCTGACCTAGCTATCAACCTTGATTAAATATGAATAAAGATGAATTAATGTGATAAATTCTGCCAGCGTGTGTGAAACCCCACAGTAACAGTATCAGATAGTTTTATGTATTGCTGACAGGATCAATCCATAATCAGCTCATATCAAGWCCGACAGACAGCTTTTTCTTGTCTGGCGGACATTGCCATTTCCTTAAGAAAGTCATTCCAAGGAGGGAGTCAGACTTTAGGAARTGATAAGAACCCCTCTCATCACTAACAGAACAACCTCCTCGACCTCTATTCTTTARACAGGAAACAGAGACCATAGAGTTTTCATCCACATACTGTACAGTATGTGTTATATTTACACTAACCCCTTGGTTACAGTTGTGGGGACGATAAATGGAAATACACACTGATTGACTAATCGTACATCAAACACTTTACTTTCATGTAATATTCCATCAACACAATAGCAGAAATCACAATGACAGAAAAAAATAAGTGTTGACACTGGCATACAAAGCCTTGACCATCATTGAGTTGTGAGCAGAAATAAGAAGTACTTCGTGTTTGAACCGAGACTGATCTGTGAGACTGACAGACCCAGTCAACCACAGTCGGTAGGCCTGCTGTATGTAGGGATGAGAACTTGAGACTAAAACYTTGGAGGCCATGGTTTGAGATGTCCGATAGCACCAGACTTCAGAAGAGTTGCGGGATTCAGAGATAGTACAACCAGATGAACTTGTTTGCTCCCTGGCGCTCGCCAACCATCACATCTCTGTCTCGCAACCTGCCTGGAATTTGGGCTAATTGTTGTGTGCCTCATGGCCTGATCTGTCAGCAGCATGGGGCCTTGCTTCAACCATTAACCCTTCACTGTCTGATGGGAGAGAATTCTAGAGTTCCAGAGTTTTAGGCTCATGATTAGAACACAACTAAACTGACTAGAGTTCCAGAGTTCTAGATTAATAATTAGAATTGTATTTAACCTTTATTGAACTACTGTAGGCAAGTCAGTTATTAAGAACAAATTCTTATTTACAATGACGGCCTACACCGGCCAAAACCGGACGACGCTGGGCCAACTGTGCACCGCC